>NC_081350.1:25071236-25318953 GCF_029784015.1 Lycium ferocissimum
TAATATGCATGTGACCTCTTTGTGCTGTGAGAGGTAGGCCTAACATTTGTTTGAAGGGTAAAATGTGTCATAATACGTCATCCCATTGCTCTTGGCTAATAAAACAAATTCTATTTTCCAAAAAATAAAGTACAAATGTGGTGTAATATTTATTACATGCCAAATGAGTATAACATAAAGCACTACCTAATCTAAGTAAAGTAAATACAATTTTGTCATGTCTAAACTTCTTAGGTCTATTTTGAGATGACCTCGGCTCTCGTTCATTGTTGATTCAAGCGTATTCCAATGTACGGTCTTCATACCTATCATAGAAAGGTTAGTCATTCCTTCCCCCCCTAAAGTTAAATTAGTTAGAGCAAATAGTCAATATTTAAGCACAATTATCCTTCAAACATGCACATAAAGTATGATTAGTGTCACTTGGAGTCGTGGACCCACTTGGATGTTTGGGTAAAGTCATCTAATGGGCTTAATACACCAAGGGTATTAAACCTCCTAGGTCATGAAATGTATGCTCCTAATAAAGGGTGTTGGTTTAGCTCTACTCTAGGTTGACTAAGAGTGGGTTCACTAGACGGAAGGTTCCCGAGGGGAAAACTCGAGTGAGAAGGCTACGCGGTCACACGAAAAATCGGGACACCCCGCGCATATGCCAACTCTCCTAAAATTTGGGATTTGAAAGAAATTTGTGGGTGCGCAAAACACACCTCGCGTGTACGTGTGATAGTGTGAATTTCCAGATGTGGAGAAAAGTGATACGGGATGACAGTTTATATCAAAACAAAAACACGTAAATAATTTATATCAAACAAACAGTTAATAGCATGTGAAAATAATTAATAACAAATAAAGTAAGTAAAGTAAGCACATAAAACCTAATTAAACCGAGTCCGTTATGGTTAGAACCAAGAATACTCCCAAATAGAAGTCGCTGTCGTTATACCCCATTTTAACCGAGTCAAAATGGTTTACAACATTTCAGTAATTCCGAGGTTAATTAAAGTTAAGGAGTCGCCACCTAATTATTATGTTGAATTAGGACACCTAAAATTTGCTAAAGTTATTGTCTAAAGTTAACTCCGTTTATGGTCTACTGAACTTAAAGATTCTAGGTAAGGGTTCAATTAATCTAAAGGAAAAATGTTAAGCATCCTTTCAAATCAGACCACGTTTCGTTTGCTTTTTTTTTTTTTTTTTTAATAGTAGAAAAGCAAAAGACTTAGGAACAAATCGATTCTTGGCTTACTTTAAAAAGACGAGTTCATCTGCTAAATGCCAACTAACTTTAATATTAAAGTAAGTGCATTAACCTCTTCTAACAAGTAACATATAGTTGAAAATAAATGTAGCTTAGTCACACCAGCACAAGCAAATAAAACAAGTTGAAATAAATGGGATAATCAATAGCCATATTTGGCTCCCAATAACAAAATTAGATTTTTCTATGGTTCGCTTTTAAGGTGATGTAAGGCTGAAAACAAGCAAGAGAGGATGCGGATGTGCGGACTGCCTGTGATAGCAGCATCGTTGAGTTTCAAAGTGAAACTCGTCGGCTCTGGTATGTCACGCAAAACAAAGAAAGCAAAGGCAAGGAGGGTAAAAGTTGGAATCTAATCCTTTAACAGTATATATTCATAATAAATGAAGCAAAATTAACAATCATTTAACTCTCGACACTCTGCATATTTAAAGAGGCATTTTGATCTTTACATATATTTCTAAAGGACTATTTTCCACCGCTAGCATTTGATAATGGTAATATATAATTTTTTATGTTGATATAAGTGTACAGGATACTTAGTAGAACCATAAGAGTCTCTTGTTTATGATTTTTGTTTAAAAGCCACAAAGACTTAAGAGCCTTTTTTTCATAGGACACTTGAACGTAGGAATATGAACCTTCATTTAGTCAAGGAAAGTAAACTTATCACCTACGGACAAAACAAATTCTAAGTCATTATTTTGAATACATACATATACACACCTTCACATAATTAGTAATACTTAAAGACTTCATTACTAGTGCAATACCTATACTTAAACTCCAATCAGGGACATAGCTGCTATCATATTCAAACTCCATTAAAGTGCACTGTTAAACTATAGAGGTTCAAAACAGTGACTACTCGCATGTTTTAATCACAAAATGAATCTAAATACAACAGGACCCCAATACATGATTTTCAATGAAAACAGAATTTTAAATGAGAGAAAAGTCAGAGTAGGATCGGATTTACCTCTTGTGGGTGCAGTGAACTAAGACGTCGGGGCCACGTATCTATTCTCTTATTATGAACAGATCCGAACCTCGACACAAATGAGTTCGAAAATCTCTATTGCGGCTAGAGATTGCCGAGATAGAATAAAAAGCTTAAACGATTCTAAGGTTTAAAGTAGTAGTCAAAAGATGAAAATGTTGAGTGTGGTGGTGTTCCAAGATGTTAAAAAAAAACCTTTTTCAGCTGAATGTTTTCCGATGTATATATAGGCAAATCCTAGAGTTTTTAGGGCGGATTTGATTTCGAAATGTAGCCATTTTAGGGTGCGATTAAGGGATATCACGGGTTAGAATTGAGTCTCTCGCTTTTTGATTTTCTTTGCATAGAAAAATCAGATTTCGTAAAGTTTGTTGGCCTCTTGTGTTGACTATATTCGAGACTTGCACGGAAATGGGAAGGTCAAGCCTCTGCCATAGTTGTGAAAGCTGATTTTTGCTTGAAGGAGGAAAAAGATGAGAGAGGGGTGCAGCTGATGAGTTTAATATTAGGGTTGAGAGATAGATGGGTTAAAGAATTATGGGTTGGGTTGAGTGCAAGATGGGCTGCTGATGAGAATAGCTAGTTTGGGCCATCACTTGGGGTTGTTCTTAAACAGACTTGGGCTGCGTTTTGAGTGATTAAAAAGGGGAAACGGGCTAATAATTAAGATGGACATGATTTTGGCCACTACATCAACTTTGCCAAAATTGTCAATAAAATGTCTAACTTTGTTTGGAAAGTCCATTCTTCTCATATTTCTCTTGGCTTCTAAATTAGATCAATTATATTATATAATAAAACTAAATAATAATAATTATTATAATTATAATAGTAGTGGTAGTAAATAATAACAATAGTAGTAGTAATAGTAATAATAATAATAATAATAATAATAATAATAATAATAATAATAATAATAATAATAATAGGAAAATATAAGGTACTTGATCTATTTTTAATTCAGAAGCTCAAGAGAGTGAATTGGAAGTAAGGAGGGTCAAAATTGGGTGTCAACGTATATTATATTTATGGATCGGGTCGTACGTTCCTCAACACTAACATATGATATTTATGGATCGGGCCGTACGTTCCTTGGCACTAACATATTATATTTATGGATCGGGCCGTACGTTCCTCGGCACTAATATATGATATTTATGGATTGGGCCGTACGTTCCTCCGCACTAATATATTATATTTATGGATCGGGCCGTACGTTCCTCGCACTAACATATATGGATCGGGCTACACGTTCATAAAGACTAACACACACACACACACACACACATTGATATATATATATATATATTTATATATATATGTGCTTACTTGCATATGATTTTTAAGCTCATGCATTATATATTGTACGTTCTCAGATGGCAGGTTACCTCTATTCTCTTTATATCTCCGTCCTACTTATGTTATTGACTCCAGCCTTACATACTCAGTACTTTTATCCGTACTGACGTCCCCTTGCACGGGACGCTGCATTTCGTGCTGCAGGCCCTGACAGAGTTATTGGAGAGCAACCGCAGTAGGACTCTCAGCTTCAGCGGTGTCAGCAAGTGCCACTACTCCGGACTTGCTATCTTTTGGTACTTTTATTTTAGTGTAATACATGTTCTTATTTATGTACACTCTTAGAGGCTCATAGACATAGTGGGGTGTGTAAATATTATCTATTGCCTTGTCGGCCTTATTTTGAGCTCTTGATATGTTTCTGATAGCCTTGCCGGCTTTGTGATACTCGTGATGTTGTAGCGACCTTGTCGATTCACATATGAATATATATGTTGGATTATTGGATATTTCTATGTTGGGCCTTTTTTGCATGCAGGTGTTCTTTGAATTAGGGTATATGATGCTCAAAGTATCTATTAAGTTAGGTGGTCCCGACCTATGGGTCGGAGCCCGTCATACCCCTCGGTAGGGTGTGACAAATTGGTATCAGAGCAGTTTAGTCCTAGGGATGCCTATGAGTCGTGTCTAGTAGAGTCCTGTTTATCGATATGTCGTGCACCATATCTATTTCTAGGAGGCTACAAGGCATTTAGGAAGATACTTTTCTTCATGATCTAGATTGTGCCATAGAGCTAAATCATAGGATATGATGTCCCTGATCCTAACCCAAATGTTTTTATCATGGATAAGTAGTTGATTATGCCGCTACCAGGTAATTGCTGAGAATTGAAGTTGTTCATTCGAAAGGTATGCTTCCTGTTTTATTAATACAGATAGATGTTGATATAAGAACTTGAGCAAGATATTATGGGTATTTGTGATTACTTTATGGGGCATTGGATGTGTTTTTTGGGCTGTGTGCAGGAATGAGGTAGTAAGAATTATAGAGGAAACTCTGCCAAAACTTTTACAAATTGAATTGTTTGCATGTTTATAGAGAAAGAGTAAAGGGAAAATGTGACCATCAGCCATTGGGTAATTCATGATTCAAGGAACAAATATGCGACGCTTTCAAAGAGAAGTTTTAGAATGATATTAATTGAATTTAAAGGAGGAACCCTGGAGGAAAAAATAATTAGTAATTAAAGAAACTGGAATGAGTTGCATCCGAGATTTCGGAGGATTGAGACCTATTGGAAACATAAAGAAAGTTGACATTAGGAACTCGAATACAGTATTACGATTTATATATTAGATTGGTTAGTAAGAGAATACAAAGAAATATTGATATGGAAAAGGAAGTTATCGAGTACAGAAAAGTTTCACCCTAGAAGTGTGTGTGTGTGTGTATATATATATATATATATATAGATCAAGATGGGTTTGTGCTCATAGTGGAATGTTCTGTAGACTTCCAGGTAGATAATATTAAGTGATAAACGGGAAAGAGCCCTTTAAGAGTAAAGGAAACCAAGGAGGACCTTGAGGATAGAAGTACAAGAAAGTGCGGTTATGAATTGATTAGGAAGTTACGTGATCGTCAATGATAAGAGGAAGTTTAATAAATTAGTAAGGTTTGCCAAAGGTAGACAATGATGGCATACGAAAGTGGACTTGGAATAGAGATACGATTATAAAAGAAATATGACGAATATACGAGGAATAGACATAAATATGACGAATATACGAGGAATAGACATACATACGAGCAAGCTATGATATCAAAAAGGGTGCATTTTACTAAAATTTCATGATGTGAGCAAAAATCGGTGGGACATTGGAAGGATTATGACCCACGATTATGATACAAACACTTAGCTAAGAGAAACTATGGGACACTATGAGCTAAATTAAGGAAAGGACGAATCGTGAGAATGAATGAGAGAGAGTATCGACTTTTACTAGTATGGTATAAACCCAACTCCGAATCGGGAACCAAGAGTAAGAGGAATCTCAAGGGTACTGGTGAAAGGATAGCTATGAAGGAAAATTGCGGCTGAAGGAGCATGGTCGACCATTATATAAGGAGCCTAGAATTCTGATGTCACCATTGATTCATTAACCTAGGGGACTATTAGGCATGAAGGAAGGAAGTGGTTTGAGTGGTGTCCAATATGTGTGGACATTTGACTTGATACAAGAATCCAGTTAGCAAAAGAGAAATAAGTCAAACCATGCGATGAAAGTAACTCCGACATTATATGGACTAGAGAAGTTGAAGGATCGCTAGGATCGGCCAAATGACTACCAAAGACGGTCAATACTCGAATGGTACTGGTATATGAGAACATTCTTAGACGAATTAGAATATTCCCAAGTACAGAAGAAGGAAATGTACTGGCTTGAAGGAGTCGAAATTCGAGATGAAATAATATAGCAAAGATGTGCTAAAGAAAAGTGGAAATAGACTAAATGCAAGTATATTATGAGACAGACATGGAAAAAGAGGCATGACAAGATAATGAAGGTTTAGCAAATCAAAGGGAATAAGTTTTGTCAATGCAATACATTGTGTTCCGGGCTATGATTCGAATCGCTTGTACCAGAGAATTTTTTTGTTACAATTAAATATGCAAAGAAACGTACCCCAAAAAAAGGTAAAAGTGAGAAGGCCTACAAGTGACTAAGGATAAATATCAGGGACAGTCGGGATTAGTAAAGCGAAATCGTAGCACTGGAAGAGGTGAGAGTTTTAAAAAAGGAATATTTTTAGGAATTTCAATAATCGTTAAAAGAAAGGAAGACAGTATGCCTATGGATAGCATGACAGCAGTACTGCCTGAGACTAAAAAAAAATCTCATGCGTCGTGAAATCATAAGTCACCGTTTATATTAAATCGTGAGAGTATATGTCATAGGACCATATAAATAATCGTCCTGATGAAATGGCTAGTAAAATGGTGTGGGGACGACAATAAATATTTGAAGAAGAATGGAAGCTAGTTACGTCTCAATTAGTCGCTGGTATAGGAGAGCTAAGGACATAAAGAGGGAAGCAGAGTCATATTGAAAGGAAGTTGGGATTAAGTAAGATTTTATTTTAGTCTCATGCTTATGAGTTATTTTGTAATGATGTTAAGATTGGAGGAGAGGAAATTGGAGGAAAGTTTCAAACATGGATTTGAATATATTTTGAATAGTAGATTAGCTTGAGATATGATCATTAGTATGTTGTAAGTATAATCTTGTGATGGGGGGTAACAACGATGATAAGAAAATGTTGTATACAAGTGTATAAAGAATGGTGCTGAGGATTGTTGTATGGGTCGAATTGAGTCCCATTTGAATATAAATCCCTTGGCTATAGTATTTTTGATGCATTGGATGAGTAATCTGAAGTAAAGTAATTAATGAGAATAATAAGCTATTAGCAAGGAAATGCTATTACAAACCATTTGGGCGCTATCATAGGTGGAATTATTATGTCAATGCAAGGAATTAAGGAGTCCGACCAAAGAATTAATAAGGAGATGAGATGATATGTATGTAAAATTGATTAGTACTAGGAGGGATAATCTAAAGTAGCACTAGAGAAGCAAGCAAGGAAAAGTGTCATAGCCGAATAAGAAAGTTGTCCACTAGTAGAGAAATAGAGGGCTGCGAAACAGGAGGGACTAAGTCAACGAAAGGTGAAGTCATGGAAGTAGACGAAGATAAGATCTCAAGAAAAGGATTCAAGGATATAAATAAAGGAGATGGACATTTAAGGAATTAAGAGATCCGATTGATTGATAAACCGAAATGACAGATAAGTGCATCAAACTATGGGAAAGACTTATTAAGTGAGAGTCGGGCAAAGGTTAAAAGTAGAAGGGGAACCCCAAAGGAAATGACCAAAGGATATCGCGTTTGATTGGAACAAGCGGGTGACAATGAAACCTCGTGGAACAAGCAACATGATGGCTCTTATTGGAAAAGGGATGAATGAAGGTTACAGACAAAGGAAAGAATGAAAAGATTCAAATTCGCTGCATGACTAGGAATCTTGGTTATTCTTCGACAAACATTTCAATTCACCCCTAATTTATTAGCCGAACTAAGGATCAGAAACTTTAAGAGTAAATTGAAGGAGAAGAATCATTAAAGAAGAGATTTGAGATGTTTTGATATAAGTGCAAGAATTACTATTAGTTAACTCAAGTGCAAGAAGTCCAATTAAAGGAAAGAGAAACTAAGCAAGACATATCGGTGTTAAACTAGTTGAAAGATAAAGTACCGCAAAGATTAATTCGACTGCTATAGAAAGCAAAGAATGCTACAATATGACCAGTCTTAAGGTTATCAGTCTTAAGGTTATCTTTAAGGGAGGAAGAATAAGAATAAGTAAACTCCAAGAAGACAAAGGCCTGGGATATCTGTAAAACGTAAGAAAGATATGTGGAGATCGAAGAGAACAAAAATTTCCGAATAAAAAGAAGTCGGGATCAAAATTGGATAAAAGTATGTGGTAAGTACTGGATAAAAGAGCATATAAGAATGTAAACGACAGAGGTTGAAGAGACAAAGAGAACGATAAAGCATGAAGAGTTATTAGACAGACAGATAATAAGCAAAGAGACAACCTTGAGTAAGGGCATAGATTTTGGCCACAAAAGAAGAAGGATAAACTGTGTAATTCGGATAAGTTCAGTTTTAAATGGGCAAGTAAGACTGCAAGTAAGTAAAGTAAATACCGACAAATGCAGGGAAGAATATTAACATCCACCTCAGAGTAAACTCTATTTCAACATTCGAGGACGAATGTTTTTGAAGGGGGGGAGAATGTTTGTCCCCGTAGTTTTTGTACGTTGAGATTTATGAGTATTGATTATTTTAAGTATGGACGCTGGAGTTACTTTTAATAATATATGAGATTATATACGCCAATCTTATGATTATGAGGGTTTAAGTTCATATAATAAGCTATGGGAGGATTGGAGAGCAAGTGAATCAAGAGAATTAAGTTTGTTGGAATTTTGGAAGAAAAGATGGGGGACAATTTTGGTCCAAATTGGGGAGAGAATATCTTTTAGTATATGAGGAGTTTTGAAGCAAAGAAAAAGCCTAAATTGAAGTTCATGAAATCTAGTTTCAGACGCAACAAACCGCTCATCGATACAACGTCAGACTAGAGAATTATGGACGTTACAAGTTAGGCAGGCATAGCAGACGTGTCACATAAAGGTCGCTAAAGGCTACGTACTTTAGCACACTATGTAAGGGTTAAAACCCCTCTTTTTTTTTTGTCATAATAATTCCCCAAAAAGCTCAGAAACATAAGAGAGCATATATACATCATAAAAGTGAGGATTTTGAGTAATTTCAAGTGACGGAATATTAATCGAGGTTCGGGTAACGCGTAGTCGTGAGTATAGTTTTGTCTTGCATTGAAGTTGGCTTGGATTCAAAGTTAATATTGAAGATCTTTCTATTATAGCAAGGATAAGGTATGAATCTCTCTTTATTAAAGTTGATTTAGGAATATTTACGAGAATAAAAGTTATAGTTTATTGTGTTGATGTTGTTGGCTTATGGATTGAGGTTTGAAGAAAGTTTGGATGGAATTGTGCATATTTATCTTGTAGAATATTAATGATATTTTTGTTGATGTTTTTGGTATTTTTTGGGAGTTGTTTTGGTATTTGGAGGACGTAAAGAATATAGGAGAAATGCTACCCAAATTTTCGTAACCCAAATTAGTGTTCAATAATTAGTGCTTATAAGTTGATGGAAATATGATGAAAGTATGATTAAAGATGTATTTCTCGATATATAGGTTGGGGTGAAGGGCAAACACCGAAGTAACGGATCCTTTAAGTGGTGGCTTGACGGATAAGGTATGTAAGGTGTTCGTTTCTCTCTTTTTCCTTGGCACGAATCCAACTAGAGTATGAATATGAGCGTTCCATAATAAAATCACTCCATTCCTATGTCATGTAGCTCAACTCTTAATGTCTTAGTTATTTGATTGATTCTTGGTATATTATTATGTTCATCATCGTTAAGTTATTTCTTTGGATTCGACACGAATTTCATAATACAAATCAGAGGTTACCGATCTTACGTCACTACGATAAAGTTATAGCTTTCATATGAGCTCTCATGCATGTTATTTACATTATGTATACGTATATATTATATTTATGGATCGGGTCGTACGTTCCTCGACACTAACATATGATATTTATGGATCGGGCCATACGTTCCTCGGCACTAACATATATATATTTATGGACCGGGCCGTACGTTCCTCGGCATTGATATATGATATTTATGGATCTGGTCATACGTTCCTCGGGACTAACATATGATATTTATGGATCGGGCCATACGTTCCTCGGCACTAACATATTATATTTATGGATTGGGCTGTACGTTCCTCGGCACTAATATATGATATTTATGGATCGGGCCGTACGTTCATCGGCACTAACATATATGAATCGGCCGCACGTTCCGCACACATATATATATATATATATATATATATATATATATATATATATATATATATATATATATATATATATCATATATATGTGCTTACTTGCATATGATTTTTAAGCTCATGCATTATATCCGTACGTTATCATATGGCAGTTACCTCTATTCTCTTTATATCTCCGTCCTACTTATGTTATTGACTCCGGACCTTTACATACTCGCGCACTTTTATCCGTACCGACTTCCCTTGCACGGGACGCTGCATTTCGTGCTGCAAGTCCTGACAGAGTTAGTGGAGAGCAACCGCAGTAGGACTCTCAGCTTCAGCGGTGTCAGCAAGTGCCACTACTCGAACTTGCTGTCTTTCAGTACTTTTCTTCTAGTGTAATACATGTTCTTTGTGTCACGACCTATTTTCACTAAGTCGTGCGGGCACCTACCTTTCCCACCTCGGTTTTCGAATATAAGCACTGCTTTTGTCGAAATGTTCTAATCCTATATAACCAAACCTATGAATGTTATCGATAGGCCCCACAATTTTCCTTAGAACCACACCAACCTTAGAATAAGACGCAAACCTTGCCCACTCTGAACTGGTAAAGTATTCTGATTTCACTAACCCTTCTTTCACCATTCTTAAATTTTCTTCGTACCACGACTCCTTAGGAATACACGAAGACCAACCCGAAACCACTACATACTCTTGTCAGGAAAGACTCCTTGCTTTAGCGGAGCAACCTTAAGCGATCCCAACAAACTGATCCACTCATAACTGACCTTGCTAATTCTAAGTCTTACTTACACCTCCAAATCACAATGCAGAAGCATACCACCGAATACTCCGCAGCCAAGTTCGTAGGACACCATCCGATCACCCTATAACCTCTTGCGACCATAGTACCTTAAATCACTACCAAGTACTAACGTAACCCATTAATTTAATCATACTTTAACTCAACGGAATCCACAAACCCACTTTTCATGGATAAACCCCAATTTCTACTTTAGAAATTCCGGATTAAAGTTTAAACTAAGGAATTGAATCAAGGGGAAATACTTATATTATGGTTTAGACCTTCCTCCATTGAAGGAACTTGGAGAACGCCTTTGAATTCTCCTAAGTCCAAGCTTTCAATATTATGAGAAACCCCAAAGCAACATTAATAACAAAAATGCCCAGCTGTTCTACCTCGTTTCTCGTGCCAACTGATCCCAAAACTCGCTTTTGATGCTTCCAACGGATACCTTGTGAAATTTCACTCAAGTTAGGCTTTTGAATCACTCAATTTGACCTTATAATGAATGAGATATGGTGGTTTCAAATTTTGGAAAGAATGCAGATTTTTTTAATACGAATTTCAGTAGCAACTTCACAACTTTAAGCAAAATTACACCAGAAAAACCAGCAGTGAATTCCTTTAGTAAAATTGTCATATCTCCCTCATACGATGGCGAAACGCGAGGAGACTTGTTGCTACGGCTCCGAAATTACGATACGGATCTAACGGTTCAATCAAAACACGTTTCCCCAAAATAAATAATTTATCCAAATAATTTAAATTCCAAAATTTTCATAGTGAAACCTTCTGCCAAAGTGAATCAAATGATATCTGTTGACTTCAAATTTTGCAAGCAGATCAAAATAAATACTACGGCGCTTCTAGAATGGACGATACATCAAAAAGAGGATCGATTTTCAAAACGACCAATTGCTGCTCAAACTTGTTTATATTCTCATATTCTTTCGTCGAAATACCCTTGCCAAAAATCCTTAATGGAAATAATTCCCCTTTACCTTAGTTCGTAAATTCACTAACGTGATCAACGATATCTAAAAGTCCTTCACCATTAGTACTAGTCATACTATCATCATTTTGTTACCGTAAATAATTCCATTGACCCATGCCTTATTCAATAGTCCTCAAAAGGGTGCTCACGTATGAATAACCAACCCCTTACTTAACTATACCGAACCATACACATCTAACTAACCGTGTATTTTTTTTTTTTTTTTTTTTTTTCGCTATCCTTTGGTCAACCCTAAGTCATTGTATTCAAAATCAAAGAAATCCTCAAGATTTAACCTTTGCACAACTTTCCGATAATTCTCATTCGAAAACTTAGATGCAGCACCCGATAATCCTTCAACTATACCTCCATCCTTGTCCAACGCAAGAGTTGTTTCTAATTGTCGATCACTGGCTCCCATTAGCCTATGACGAGTTCAGCAGACCATCGCATATACAACTTTAACACCTCCCTAATACCACCCATTATGAAAATGCCCACGAATCAACACTCTTGGTTTCAACAATTCCCTCTATCATCACTAACCTCAAAGATGCCAAGCGAACCCACAAACACACTTTACAAGTGAATGAACACTACTGTCTATTCCACTAGACTTCACTTATCACAAGTAATACCACCCGATTTCGATCGTAAAACCATTCCCGAAAGAATTCTCAACCACTAATTCTATCTCTGCTATCACAATACTAATCAAATTTAAGCCAACTCCACATTTCATAGCCTATACAATATGTGCACACGCACACTTTGCAACTTATCTCATAAACGCGTCGATACCAATCATTCCGTTCCTATAGTGAGATTGATCTATATCGATATATTTTTTTTTTTTTTTTTTTCTTACGCCTTTGTCACATCCTCACAATAACACTCTTACCAAAATACCATAAGAACTCTTACTTTGCTATACGCTTCCTAAAACCGATCATATCATCGAACAAATCGCTCTTATTAAGCCATAAATGCACTCTTGCCCCTTTCGAGAAAACCCAATACTATAAATATGGAGATCCTATGACCCTATGAATCGCCTCTCCCATCTCTTCAACCAACCTCACAATAACGAGCCTAACCACGACTCCACACAGCTGAAACCTTAGGTCATATCTAGAAACCGAACTTAGTCACGCATCTAAATTAGGACAACACAACTCGTACTGTACCACATGTCGGAAACAACCGTTCGCGCAAGAATTTAAGGATGAGTTCCCATCATCCGGGAGAAGGTAAAACAGAGAAGTTCAGATACCAATTGGGATCAACTAGATACCAATTTGAATGAAGTAGCACGAAATAATGAAAGAATCTGAAGTTTCCTAGATGTCCCATAGCCTCCCAATTATAAGTGTGGCGCGCAACACACCCATAAGTAGGACTCTACTAGACATTGCTCTTGTACTTATAGACCGGGTAACCTAAGCTCTGATACCAACTTGTCACGACCTATTTTCACTAAGTCGTGCGGGCACCTACCTTTCCCACCTCGGTAGGCGAACCCTTATTCCAACAATCAAAAATATATAAATAAAGCGGAAGAAGATAAAATAACGTAAGTCTCACGATAATAATATAAAGAAATATAGAAATAATGAGAATCCAACCCCAGTGTATCTGTCTCAGGTCATACAAGAGCATCTAACTAAATACTATAAGTCCGAATCATAATAATACATAGTAGCCTAAAAGATCATGTCCCGTAATGAAACAAGACATAAGGATAAAAAGAGTCATCGGCATCGATCGTCCTCATGCTCATCCCGAAGGACTCGAATCGAAATCCTCGAATATTAGCCACGAAGAGTAGAAATCGATCTCGAAAATGGTACTCGCATTCATAAAAGAATGTAGCAAGTGTAGGTCAAGACAAACAACAGGTCGGTAGGTATCATAGGCCGACTAAGACTAGATAACGTATATAAAGACAACAAGCAAGAAAAACATATAAACCAACAAGTACAAGTCAATATGAATCCATATCCACGAACAAGTCATCTTTTATGTTATAGCATCTAAACCCAATTGTGCCAAGTCTTAGTATAATCAATCCGAATCAGGACATCACAGTAGTATCACAACAATCAAAAGAACCAAGATATAATGCAATGCAATAATGTATGTAGGATGAATGCAATGCATATGCAGTTTTGTACAACATGTCCCGGACGGAGCTTAACTCCACGTCTCGGCGATCATGACCCATGGGGGACCCGCGAAGTCCATGTACCACTCGCTCCGGAATATAACCTCGGATCACGAGCACACTCTCACGATCCCGGCAAAGACCTCGGCATCGGACACTCCATCGTTCCCGCAAGAAACCTCGGGCAACAAACACTCATCTCTCTTTTACCCTCTCCAAGCAAAGACCTCGGAGGCTACACTCTCTCACATATCATCATTAGTGCCATAACCATGCATATATCAATGTATCATGGAAATGCATATGAGTATGATGAAATGTAATGTTAAAAACCAATTCAATCCGAAACGGTACCGCACATGGAATACAAGTAATATCAAAGCAATAAGGCTACACAAAAAGCCACGATGGATCACCATTCTCATCTCCATATCAATCAAGTAAAGCACCGCAATATCATAGTCATGATATATCATTAGTCACGTATACTCAATGTCTCAAGTGGCAACGAGCACAAAAAAAAAAAAAAAATAGATCAAGATAAGTCAACAACACAACGGGATGTGTATCCCCCAAATCATACAACAAGGTCCAACCTAAGAAAATATCTAACCCAACTTGATACCCACAGTTTATATGCATTCTCCGACAATATCATCTAAACATACGCTTCGCTAATCAAAGTCTCACCATAAGGTAAACCGTAACCTACCTCAATGCCGACCAGGTGTCACGAACTCCCATGCCAAAGCTTTTTCCTTCTCGAAGTGCTTCCGATCGGACAAGGTCTTTAGTGCTTATTCGTCACACAATATGTGTACGCTACCCAATAATACTTCAACCTATATTAAGACGCCAACAACTATGGTTAAGCTACGTGGGAGATTCAAACGTATTCTAACGTTAGTAACTCCTTTCTAGATGTTTAGGCGATGTTTTCTCTTGTATCTAAACCAACCACATACTACCAATACAACATCAATAATTATGTGTTCAATACCAATCCGGACAGCCCACACAATATTCTAAACAACCCACATTCATAACATGCAATAACGATTCACATACGGCTTCGACATTCTCAAGTTACTTTTATTAGTTTGTAGCCTTAACGTTTGCATGTAACAACTTATAACAGCCCATCCAACATACAATATGATGTATACTCTTAACTTATAATTATTCTTTCCAACTTAATGAAAACACAAGTCCAAAACAGTCCACTACCACAACATGTCCAAAACGGTCTCTCTAACCGACAACATAACGATGTTCGGAATTCTTGCAAACATTTACGAACATACTAAGCCAACCACATGCGATTTTTATACATCATTTCATGTCTTCTTTTCATATAATTTCAGTAAGTTATGACCAGCTATCCACACGACAAGTACAACATCAATTCATACGCAACTACGCTATATCGTCATTTTTATAATCCTTATAACAACTCACAAATGACTTTAGTTTCAACTCCAACCATTAAACACCTTCATTTCCATCATAAAATTCATGATAATAACAATCAAAATATCAAGTAAAAACAGTTCACTAACTTCTTCACAAAACAGTCCACACACGGCTACACCATGCTTCAACATCACTCACATAAAATCATAGATTCAACCATTTTCATACTAACATAACTTCACCTTTAACCTTCCAATTCTTTTCATTCTTTTTACCATGAGATCTATGATAGTAACAACCATATTTATTAAAGAAAATCAGTCCATTAATTCCACCAAAACAGTCCCTACGGCCAACTAACATTCCAACACCAACTTTCATGATTTTATGCATGCGATTCATGTTCGTCAAGTTACAACCATACTTCAACATCAACACATATAACCCCATAACTACTATCATGTTCCAACATCAACACACCTTATTTCATGCATACAACTTATATTCACACATCTACATCACCCTTAATACATGAAAAGAAAGTTAGATCTTACCTTGACAACTTGACTTCTCTACTTGGCTAGAGTTTGTGACTTGAGATGGAAATGGTTCTTGTTGCTCCAAAGACTATCTTCACGTTTTAGGGACCTTCTAAAGGGTTGAAACACCTTGGAAAATAATTTTTGGATCAAGACTCAAAGGGCTCAAAAATCAGCCCCTTGGCCGAATGCTCTCTCTCTAGGCTTAGGTTTTCTTTCTTTGTGTTGTGTAGTTGAAATGAATTGTGATGGCTGATTTCTTGGTCATTATTTGGTTCAACTTTGATGCCTACAAGTTGGTCACATGCTCCACTTATGGCATGATTCATTCCATTAACTTTACACTTTAAATTTTCTAATTTGTTTTCTACAACTTTTGGCCAACCTCACCTTCTTGTTTCTCCTTTCTTCTTTCTTTTCAATTGTTTACAAGACAATTGTATGTGTGGTGAATGATTCATACACCACCCTTTGTCCATTGTAATTATGCCAAGATGAATGAGCAATATTTAATGTGAAATGATCCCTCCACCATGTTATGTCCTCCTAAAACAATGTATACTTTCATAAAGTAGTAGATGCTTAAATATTCAAATGCATGCCTCACATGGATGCCTTATTTTCAGTCACTTGGCTGAATTCCATACTCCTTTCTTTCAATTTGGTTGTCCACAATATAATGTAAGTGTAGTGGATGAATCACATTTAAATGTATATTTGTATGTCTCCCATAGTAGTCTTATTTAAGATGACTTTGAGTCATCTTTTGGACATGGCATGTTAATGCTCATATTGGCTCATTGTTGCCACTAATTTTAACTTAACACCACAATTAAGTAGTTCCTAATTTCCATTAATGCTTCTATACCAAACAAAATTTGTAGATAAATTGTGACTTCAAACGAAATCGGAAGTTAAAGTCTCTACTTTGTATCTTGAGATAGTCTTAATACTCAGCCCGACTTGAATCATCCATATCTCCTTACCCCGATATCATTTTGACAAGCTGTTTGTTGCGTTGCAAACTAGACTCGATGAACTTAATTTTAGGCTTTTGAAACACCTTAAAACTCCTCATATACTAGGAGATATGCCTCCTACAATATAGGCTAAAATCGGGTCCGAGATTTTACTGAAATTGTTCCGATTCATTTCGTTTAACTTCTAATCCTCTTCCAACCTCATGTAACCTCTTATACATACATATACACAGTCATTTACATCCATAACAATTCATATACATGTCTCGAAGGGTCCGTAGAATCACAATAACCATAAGTAGAACTCACAAAGCTTCGACGAAACTCCAATCGAAAAAGTATATTCCTATCTTTTGTCCATCTTCTATATCATTACTAATAATCTCAAATACTTTAAAAGGTCACTCACATTACCTCATATACATACTCATAACGCGATTTCAAATCCTTTAGGTTACTGTGTCACCTCGAGATACTTAAGACAACCATATTTATAACGATATTCTTACTAACTCGATTAACTTTCCTTGAACCTTCTTAACTCATTCTTTCTTGTTTTAATACAAGTAGCAAGGATTATTATGGAGTGTGACATTCTCCCCTCCTTTAGAACATTCGTCCTCGCATGTCAAATGAGGACTAAAACTCAATTAAATCAATTAAATAACCGAATTTGACCACCCTAAAAGTGCTTATCGTTACACTTTGTGATACTATAGCGACCTTGTCGGTTCGCATATGAATATATAGATTTTGATTTCCACGAAAAGGGTGTTTTAGGAAGTTATTATGCCTCGATAGGGTGTGACATTAGTATTCAAGTGTTCATCGATCATCTCAACCAATGTGGCATTCCACGTCAAGTATCTTGTCTGCACAGATTTTTTATTTATATATAAGCTCGAATCTGCTTAGTAGGCATTTGGACATGCGATTTGAAACCATGAGATGCAATCAGCATTTGGACATGCATTTCATCTCATGGTTTCAAACCGTTGTTTGAAATCCCAAATCATCCAAAAAGTCATGATTTGGGGTTTCAAACCATGGTTTCAAATTTTTAAATATAAAACTTGACCCATAAGTTTATATTTTGTAAAAAAAGACCCATAAGTTGATAGATATTTTTAACAATTACTCCCACCAACCATTTACCAACTTTATTTATATCTACCATGTGGGAGGATTATATTAAAGAGTATTGACATTACTATTCATGTTAAATTTTCTTTTTTATTGAACTAAAGTCTAAAGTTTGATCAATAGATGTTGTATTTTTTTAGAAAGGCCTTCTAGTAGCGTATTAATTTTGTTATGAACTATGACTTGCACATAAGAATTAAGAATATTTTGATATTTTTCACAACTTGTGGTGTTTTTATGTCTATAAGAAAAATACAACTTAAGAAATTCAAATTACATGTTCAAACATGGTTTCATCTTATGGTTTCAAACCATGTCCCACTCCTTAGTGTAAGAAAACAGTTAGTAAAGACAAAAATTATTTCTTTTTATCACCGGTTCAAATCACATAGTATGTGGCATTTAAGCAAAAGAATATTTTACAAAGGACAAATTAGTCAATTTATGTTTTTTCTTGACATTAATAATGATTAGGTCAAAATAATTGTTATAGAAAAAATTAAAATAAGAGAGGTAAACTAATATTGTAAACCCCAAAGGAAGCGAATGTCACGAAGCCAAACATGAGGGGTGATTTATGTAATTATCCCTTTAACGTTTTAGCTATAATGACTTCGGGGGTAAACTATTTAACTTGAGTGACTTTATTGATAGGAAATAAACATAAGTGACTTTAGTGAATATGATCTATATAACTGAAGAACATCAACCAGGTGATTTTTTTTTTAACCCGATGATGCATACCTCGATGATCAGGAAACCTATTTATTTTATTTGAAAAAGGATCAAATATACCCATGTATTATCAGAAATAATTTACACATACCCCTTGTTATATTTGCAGTCCAAATATACCCTCCCATTATACTTTCGGTCCAAATATAACCCTTGCATTATAGTTTGGCACAATTTTGCCCTTAATTTTAACGGAGGGACACGTGGCAAACTCAGAATCAAATGACTCACCCTCAATTTTAAACTCTCGATTCCTTTAGAAACCTACTCATTTAACCCGGCCCGTTTTCATCATCATCTTCTTCTCATTTGTGACCAAAAAAAGAAGATATCTTTGGCGATCCTCCATTTTCTTCCACAAAATGGTTCCCATTCCTCACCAGCTCCTCGTCTCCACCATCATTCTAAATGGGATGTACACTCTTTGTGGAAGAAGATGGAAGATTGTTGGAGATACCATTTTTTCTGGCCATAAAAGATAAGAAGAAGATGATGAAAATGGATCTGGTGTTAAATGAGTGGGTTTTTAAAGAAATCATGTATTTAAAATTGGGGATAGATCATTTGATTCTGAGCTTGCCACGTGTCGCTTTGTAAAAATTGAGGAAAAAATTGTGCCAAACTATAATGGGAGGGGTATATTTGAACCGAAAGAATAACGGGAGGGTATATTTGAACTGAAATTATAATGAGGAGGTATATTTAAACTAGTTGATAGAACAGGGGTATATTTGACCCTTTCCCATTATTTATTTTATCAATATTTTAGAGATGTTCACACAATAAACTCAATTATTGTTTAACATCCCAGGGTATCAGCCAACTCCTGAATACGATTTTCTGAATTTACAGCAAAACCACTGCTCTTTGCCAGGTCCATTTTAAGGCCAGAAATAGCCTTAAATGCAAGCAAGAATAGCTCTTGAGCGACTTGATATTTACAAAAATCAGTTTCAGTTACAAATTTACAACAATAAGGAATCCCAAAAGGTGTGTAATTCTTTCAAGCCTTTGGGCAAAATCTTCAGGGCTTCAATTCCAGGGGCACAAATAGTACTAACTGGATTTTTTTTTTCACTCCAACGCTGTTACCAGTGCATTGATAGGGAACTGCATCACAAGTGTTTACCATGTTTTTCCTGAGAACAAAAAAAATCAGCGTGATATGCTCTTTTTTACGCTTATCAAATGTTCAAAATAAATGCCACGGCTTCAGGAAATGGCTCCAAAACCTTTCAACATTATGGGCTGTGATGTAGAAAGTCTACCCTATACAAGTTTAAAGTTACTAAAATTCTACTTTTATTTATACTTACCTTTCATGTTTCAGTCCCCATATGTATTTGATGTTTTCCAGGTCCTTCTTTTTTGGTTTATCTTGATATTCCGAATAGTAGATATTGCCTCTTCTCGGAGACCCTTTGATTCAAGAAATATAGTGCTTGGAGGTATTTTGTTAATTTACTTTGCCTTACCATCTTGTTTTATTGTCATCTTAGTTTCTGATTCATGTATTGTGATTAACAATTAGTAAATGATATGCTGGCTTCATGACATCTATGATCCAGATGATAAGAAAGTGAATATTTATAGGTAACTAAAAGGAACAGCCGAACAGATTTAAAGAACACATGAAGCGAACAAAATGAGAGCTCCAATTGATAGTGGTGTATGCATTACATGAAGTTGAAGTATTAACTCAAGGAAGAATGTAAAGCAATTCTTTAAACAAATAATTTCGCAAACGAACTTTGTCATCTAATTCAGCTTATCTCTAAGTACTGAATTCATACGGTGGGATATTGACATTTAAATTTTCAAAAGGCCCTTAGGTTATCAGTAAAAGTAAAACTCAAAAGTTGCTTCCGTTCAAAGAATACTCAACAGGCATTCCTTGGCCGCCTTCCTATCTCGTTCTCTCTCTTTTGCTTCTCATTGAATGAATCCTTTCATCTCCTTTTTTTTTTTTCCTGAAAATTTCTCTACCATTGAATGTAATTTTTATGCTTTAGTTGATGATGGTCTTAAAATATCCGTAATCATGTAATCATATAAATTAGTTGTTTAATAAGGAAAGTAAATAGCCATATTGTGGTGAGTCCTGGGCATCACAATTCTCAGGAGTTTCACTTTCCAAATTTATACTTCCTGAGAAAAGGTTGACATATGATGTTATTGAGGACTATGTCCTTGTGCTACCTCTTGGTCTTGGAGGTACCACCTGCATCACTGCCTGCCAGTCCTGAATATTCTTGAGAGCAGGCATTAGGAATATAATTGTCACGACCCAAACCGGAGCGACATGACGGGCACCCGAGCCCTGCTTGTCGAGCACCACTAATCATGCTTTCATATCATAATCATAAATCAGAGTGGACCTCGAGGGTCATCAGATGGAAATCTTCTAGATCATATGAGAAATATCTTTGAAGAAGGATGAGCCCGAAAAGACATGCTATATGACTATGCTGGACAAAAACTATGCAAGCCGTCAAGGCCATCATGAAATACTATACATCAAAAATATAGGTCGTAGGGCCATACAACGTCTAACTATACCATGGCTCTCTACAAGTCTCTACTGGAGTGTATGACATAATAAGGTCGGGATAGGGCCCCGCCATACTTGTATGCTGTTACACCCCGTAGTTTCGTACGTTAAGATTTATAAGTGTTGGATGTTCGAAGTCGGATCTTTGGAGTTACTTCCAAGGATATACGAGAACATGTGCACCAATTTTTTTTGGTTATGAGGGTTTAAGTTCATATAGTAAGCTATTGGAGGATTGGAGAGCAAGTAAATTAAGAGAATTAAGTTTTTGAAATTTTGAAGAAAAATATGAGGGGCAATTTTGGCCCAATTTTGAGGAAGAATATCTTTAAGTATATAAGGAGTTTTAAAGCAAAGCATAAGCCAAAATTGAAGTTCATGAAGTCTAATTTCCAACGCAACAAACCGCTCGTCGATACGACGTCGGAGTAGAGAATTATGGACGTTACAAGTTAGGTAGGTAGAGCAGGGGACTGCACTGCGCGAACGCACAGTGTCGCGCGCTGCTACAGTGCTACAGTGCCAACCGACTTAATTCTACTATATAAGGGCTAAAATCCATCTTTTTCTCGATAATAAACTTCCCAAATACTCTAGAAAGCTCAGCCAACATAGGAGAGCTTATATACACCACAAAGTGAGGATTTTACATAATTTTCAAGTGACGGAGTATTAATCGAGGTCCGAGTAACGTATGATTGCGATTATAGTTTTGTTTTGTGTTGGAGTTGACTTGGATTCAAGTAAACATTGATGATTTTGCTATTCCAGCAAAAGTAAGGTATGAATCTCTTTTTATTAATATTGATTCAGGAATATTTATGAGAATAAGAGTTATAATTATTGCGTTGGTATTGTTGGCGTATGGATTGAGGTTCGGAGAAAGTTTTGGATGAAATTTTGCATATTTATCTTGTAGAATCTTGATGATATTGTTGTTGATGTTGTTATGGTTGTTGTTGTTATTAGTTGTTGGTATTGTGATTTCGGGCTAGGCATATATACAGGGGAGATCTTTTGCCGAATTTCGGCAGATTCTATTGAATTCGAATTAAAGGCTTAAGACGAACATGTGAGGATGAGTCTAATAATAGTTTGAATTGTTTTATATGTATATTACAGGATTGTGAACGATCTTAAGTAAATTTCAAGACAAGAAGTAAATTGAAAAGTCGAGAAATAAGCCTCCAGGTATGTTAAGGCTAGGCCCTTTCTTTCTAAAGGCATGATCCTTTTGTTATAAACCTTTGTGTCATACCCATAATATCCTTGGTTCCACAAATGCTAGAAGTCCACGAATCTCATGATCCTTATGATCTTATTGAGCTTCTAAAGGCATGATTCTTTTCCTACTAACCCATGCATGAATTCCATAAAAATCCTCATTTCAAGAATGTTAGAGATTTATGACTCTTAAAGTTTTTATGATGCTAAAGATGAATAATTTTTTTATGATAACCATGACGATGATTATGAGGGATTTATTTATAAAAGCTACAAGGCATACGGATTTCATGTTATTATAAGATGATTTTATTCATAGATATTTCCAAGTCCATGAGCTTTATATTATTATGAGAGATTGAGCTTACTTTAAAGTTTCTTAATTTCCTTCATTGTTGGTAATCTCACCTTATGACCCTTGTTCCTTCAAGGTGGGATAAACGATGATGATTGATCCATAATATAATCAGAGGCTACTGACCTTAGGTCACTCCAATATAGTTGTGGCTTTTGATTGGGCCCTCATGCATGATTTTATATATATGTATGTATTTTCTCACACCGTGCCGCACTATAGTCCGCCGGGCATGGTACGTAGATGTGCACACCCCATTTATATATATATATATATATATATATATATATATATATATATATATATATGCGGTGGGCATGTTATGATATCTTCCGGACGCGGATGCCCGAACGCATATATATATATATATAATGATGATAACACGGAGCCTTAATGGCCGGGCATGATACTATATATATAACGCCGAGCCTTAATGGCCGGGCACGGTACTATATATATGTATATAAATGTTTTTTTTTTTAAAGTTAAGCATGCATGACATCCGTCTCAAGAGGCATCCAAACGTACAGGTTATCTCTATCTTATTTCATGTTACTTTTCATATCTGTATTATGTTGTTATCCATGCCTTACATACTCAGTACATTATTCGTACAGACATCCCTTCTTGTGGACGCTATGTTCATGCCCGCAAGTTTAGGTAGTCGAGGCGGCGGCCCCAATGTGATGAGGATCTTCCCTCAGCTGTAGTCAGTGCGCTCCACTTGGTTCGGAGCTGCAGTCTATTTTGGTATGATATTTTGATTTGTACATATGGGTATGACGAAGCCTTATCCTGTCCTTCCTACAGTTTATATTCCATAGAACTCTGTAGACATTTGTACGTAGTTAGCAAGCTATGTAGCCTTGCTGGCTCTATGATACTCGTGATATTGTAGTGACCTTATTGGTTCGCATATGCACATATATGTTGGATTATCGGATATTTTTATGTTGGGCCCTTTCTGCGTGTAGATATTCTTTGAGTTATGTTATATGTTATTCAAGGTAACTGTTAAGTTAGGTGGTTCCCGGCCTATAGGGGTTGGAGCCTGTCATACCCCTCGTTGGGATGTGACAAATTGGTATTAGAGCAGTTTCGTTCTAGGATTGTCTATAAACCGTGTCTAGTAGAGTCTTGTTTATGGGTGTGAAGTGCGCCACACTTATAAACAAGAGGCTGTGGGGCATTTAGGAATGATCGACCTTCCTTCTCATCTTAAATTGTGCGATAGAGCCAAAGTCTAGGAAAGATCATTTCTGACTCTCTTTTGTGCAGATTGACTCAGATGAAGAGGACGATTTCAGGTAATGGGGGTGCAAGGAAGGCCCCCAGGGTAGATTCCGGACCATCATCACCCCCGAGGCAGAATAGGAAAGAGCCTTAGTTATTCTATGAAGACTGATCCTTCCGAGGACATTCAAACGACTCCCTCAGAGTCTGCGACCCCTGTAGAGGAGGATCTATCAGAGGACAATTATGAGACGGACCTGTCTGAGGGTTCGTACGAGACCCCAGTGGAGCAAGAGGTTCCTGAGGTTGTACCAAATTTGGCTCCTCCAGTTTCTCCTGTGATGGAGCATTTTATTAGAGCAGCTACTAGCGTGAGCGTTACAGTATGCCCTAGTCCTCTGTCTTGGCCTTCGGTCAATCAGGAAAGCCCAGAGCATTCGTATCCTATAGACTTTGACGGAGAAGACGAGGAGGAGCAGATTAGTAGATGGCGGGAGGATAACGAAGGAGATGTTTCACTACACAGTTCCCCAGACCGGGATCAGGACGGGCCGACTACAGGTACATGGGTCCTTTTATTAACATTTCTTATGTTATGTGTGATTATTATGGGATATTAACTGATTGTTGGTAAATGAAAATTTTGAAGAAGTGGATCACCAAAGTAATTATGGATAATTGTGACTAAGACATTTTGTTATTGCTAGCAACCCCAGAAGTAGGGATGAAAAAGCAGTCGCGTGTGTTGATTTATGACTACGGCAATTTTCTGGACAATGAGAAATTTCAGAGGTTATGATAGTATTTACCCAATCACGGAAGTTAAGGACTTTTCCAATCGAGGGAAAAAATGTATTACAGAGTTTTATTTGAGTTTCTTTTAGAACTTCAAATAGATGTTCAAGGATAAGTGACGAAGACCAGACTGTAATAAAAAGGATGGATGAGATTCCTTTAAGGAAAGGTATCTAATCTTTTTGGCTAATGTGGTGAAGGTCATTTGACAACCCGAAATATATGAGTCTTATGATTATCTTATGAGACGCTAAAGGTACGGATCAAGTTGGGTATTGAAGTTAAGGTAGCAAGTGCTACAAGATAGGTCGATATTGTCCTTCTCCGGATATTAAAGTAAAGTAATTATGATATAATAATACTGTGGAAAGAGGAATATGTATATATGAGAGTAATAAGATTATGATATCATGAGGAGAGAAGAAGCATGAGTAAGGGAAGTATATTGCTAGTAAGGGTTAAGTGGAATTCTTGAGAAAAGGATTAAGGCGTTGGTAAAGATGAAAAGAGATTCAGGTAAATTTCTAAAGTAAATAAGCAGAGAGAAGAGAGGATGGCAAAATGTGATAAAAGACAAATGTGAAGACCTTGGAAATAGATTTGGATAAATAGGGTTGAAGTATAATGATGATGGGTACGGATGTAATCCGAGATGGAGAAATCAAATTTTAAGAAAAATGCCAAGGGAATTTCGACTCTTAAGGTACATCCGAGAGGATAAATATGAAGTCATATTGATACGTTCACCTAGGAAATGGACAAACCACTCCCCTAAGATACGATCTTAGAAATGGAAAGGATTTGTACTTCTAATAGAGTATTTTACGAATTCCGGGGCCAATGTGGTAAAATGGCAAGGCGGAGGAGAGCGCTTTATGAGCGAGGAAAGTTAAGCAAGGTTCTAAGAGTGAAAGTAAGAAAAGCGGACTAATGGATTGGCCAGAAGAAGTTATATAACCATCTAGGACAAGAGGAATGATAATAAGCTAATAAATATAGCAAGAGGCAAAACACTGATAATCGGAGATAAGAGTCTTGGTAAGAAGTATAGAAATTTGGTCATAAAGGAAATTGGAAGAATGCATGAGGGATGTGTATGAATACGGGTAAGTTTTAATATCGTAAGGGTTGGACGAAGGTAGAAGACGAAGAGAGTACACTTTGCGAACATTTCATGATAAGCACAAGAATTGGCAAGAAAATTTGAAGAACTATGATGCAGATCTGTGACGCAAACTATTAAGGACGGTGAGACAATATAAGTTAAGCTAATGAAAGGATGAACCTTGAGAACGAATAGTATAGCATAGATGTGAATCGGGAATTAAAAGAAACCAGAATCTTAAGGATCTTAGTTAAAAAAAATAGTCGGGAATGAAGATTACGGCTGAAGGAGCATCGTGTCAAGACCTCGACAAACTTTGATGTCACCATTAATTCATTAGCCTAAAGGATTAATAATCATGAAATGAAGAAGTGGTCTGAGGTGTCTTCAATATGTGTAAATCCTTGACTCAATACAAATGTTCAGCTAGTAAAAAGGAAATGAGTTAAACCAGACAGTGAAGGAAAATTTCGATATTGTATGGGATAAAAGAATTAAAGGACTGCTAATGTCAGCCAGATGGTTACCAAAGCCCGTTAACACTCAATTGTTACTAATATATGAGAAGTCCCTAAAGGGGGGAAGCCAAATTCAGTTTCAAGGTGAATTACAATACTCCTAAGCTCAGAAAAAGGAGCCAAAGTTTGAGAAGTATAGATTTACTAGTGGAAAGTGGGAATGGACTAAATGGAAGTATGTGTGTGTATATATATATATATATATATATATGAAACAAATATGGAACAAGACACATGATAAGATGAAGAAGAATTAACAAACAAAATGAATAAGTCTTGTCAATAAAGTACATTGTGTTTCCAAGCAATGGTTCTAACCGCTCTCACCGGAGAAAATATGAGTTACATTTAAATATGCAGTGAAGTCCTCCACAAGGTAATAAAAGAAGAAAAAGGGCGGCATGATGACCAGGGATGAGTATAAGGGACAACCTGGATCACTAAAAAGGAAATTCTAGTAAAAGAGGAGATAAAAGTTTTAACAAAGGGGAATAATTACAGAAAGTTGTGATTAAATATGATTTTATTCTAATTCCACGTTTATGAGTTAATTATGTTAATATTCGATGAAAGGAAATTTGAATCATAAATTGGCATAAGTTGTGATTGTTTGTATGAATCTTGCTATGAGAGACAATAATAATGATAAGGAAGTGTCGCATACAAGTGTATAAGGTATTGTGTTGCGATTGTAGTTGTGGATGGATTATGGAAACAAGTCTGGTTGATTGAGTCCAATTTGAATATAAATTTCTCGGCTACTCAATATACATTGGATGAGCAATCTGAGGTAAAGTAAGCATCAAGAGTAATAAGACGATAGTAAGGAAAAAGCTAATGCAAATCATCTGGGCGTTATCACAGATGGAACTATGATGAGATTGTAAGGAATTAAGAGTCCGGCAAGAAACTAAAAAGGACATGATATGGTATATATAAAATCGATTAGTACTAAGAGGGATAATCTAAAATAGCACCAGAGAAGCAAGCAAGGAAAAGTACCGCAACCAAATAAGAAAGTTGTCCACTAGCAGAGGAATAAAGAGCTACGAAACAGGTTGGGCTAAGTCAACAGAAGGGGAAGTCATGGAAGTAGTCGGAGATAAGACCGCAAGAAAGGGGTTCAAGGATATAAATTGAAGAGATGGATATTTAAGAAATTAAGAGATCCACTTGATTGACATACTGAAACGACAGGTAAGTGCGTCAGACTATGGAAAAGACTTATTAAGTGAGAGTCGGGCGAAGGTCAAAGGACAAAGGAAAACCCCAAAGGGAATAATCACAGGATATCGCATTTGATCAGGACAAGCTGGTGACAGTGGAACCTCGTGAGACAAGCAAAGTAATGGCTCTCATTGGAAAGGGATGAATGAAGGCTAAAGACAAAGTAAAGAATGAAACGATTTGCATTCGCTGCATGACAAGGAACCTTGGTTAATCTTCAGCAAACCTCCAAATTCACCCCAATTTATTAGTCGGACTAAGGATTGGAAATGTTTAAGACTGATTGAAGAAAGGAATCATTAAGGAAGAGATTTGAGATGTTCTGACATAAGTACAAAAATTTCTATTAACTAGCCCAACTGCAAGAAGTCTAATTAAAGGAAAGAGGAATCAAGCGAGAAATTTCGGTATTAAACCAGTTGAAAGATAAAGTACCGCAAATATTAATTCGACTACCATGGAAAGCAAAGGATCTTTGCAGTATGACTAGTTTTGAGGTTATCTTAAGGGGAAGGAATAAGAATAAGTTAAACTCCAAGAAGACGAAAGTATAGGATATCGGTGAAGCATAAGAAGGATACGAAGAGATCGGAAAGAACAAGAATCCCTGAATAAAATGAAGGTGGGATTAGAAATTGGATAAAAGTATGTAACAAAAGTGTAGAAAATGGAGGTGAAGAGATAATGAGAATGACTAAGCACGACGAGTTAGCAAAACAGGGGCGACCTTGAGCACGAGCATAAAATTTTGCCAGGAAAGAAGAAGGATCAGTGGCTCAATTCCAATAAGTTCAGTCTTAATGAGCAAGTCAGATTACACGTAAGTAAATACCAGCAAATACAGCTAAGGACATTGACATCCAACTCAAAGTGAACTCTACTTATATTGAGGACGAATGTTTTTGAAGGGGGGAGGATGTTACACCCCGTAGTTTTGTACGTTAAGATTTATAAGTGTTAGATGTTCTAAGTCTGGATACTGGAGTTACTTTGTTATAGCCCGTATCTCGTACGTTTGGAAATTTCCAAAGTTGTCATGGAAGGTTAAGGGCAAGACCATTCTCAAATTTTTTATGTACGAGTCGTGGTAAATATTATTCATGATTATTAATAGTGTGAAAGTATTGAGAGAGGTTAAGCCAAAGAGAGAAATTTGTAAAATGGGCCGTGGAAATAATGCGGAAGGCTAGGGGCAAAATGGTAATATTGAGAAAAGTCGAGGGGCAAAACGAGAATTTCGCATAAGTTTCTTGAATGCTCCAAGGAGGTCATATTGACCATGTGAGGAAAAAAAAAAGGAAAAAGAAAAAAAAAAGATGACAAATAAGTCATCTTTGCTAGAAATTAAAAGAAAATTCTAGAGAGAGGGGCATGTGCCCCCTCACATGACTTTATATATATATATATATATATATATATATATATATATATATATAGGAGAGAAGAGAATGAAGTCATCAATTAAAAGAAGAAGAAGAAACAAAACAAAAAAAAAAAAAAAAAGGGAGAGGAGTTCGGCCATGGTGGCCGAACTTGGAACATGGAAAATTATGGTTCAAAAATCATTTTCTTCTTGTATTCCAAGTAATTGGAAGGTCCTCTACAACGTGGAAGAGTCTTTGGAACAAGAAAATCATTCATTTGTACAAGTTCATGATCCTAGGCTAAGTGGAAAGTCGAAGAGGAAAAGGTAAGAACCAAACTTCTCTTATGTGTTGTGGACGCTTGGTATATGTTGTGGTATGGAGAGACGAATGAAAAACATGGAATCTTGCTTGTTGAAGTGTGGCCGTGCATGCATAGTGATTGGCCGTGCATGTGTTATAGTGTGTAGAAAGAATGGATTAAGTGTATGTAGCATGTTGGTTGTTGTCATTATGTCTAGAAATGAATGAAAATTTGTGGAAGCGCACATGTAGTGTTGTGGCCGTGTGTTGCATGAGTGGGCCGTGTGGGTGTGTGTTGCATTGCATGGAAAGAAATGAATAAATTTTATGAAATCTTATGTTGTTGGAATGTATAGAGATGGAGGGAAATGCATGAAAATGTGTAAGAAGTTGTTGTAACCGAATAGTAGGCGATTTGGTAAGTTAAGGTAAATTGATGTAATTTGACATTTTGGTTGTTGTCGTTATGGATCATGTAATGTAGAATGAAGGTTGTGGTTAAAGCTAGCGTACATGAATGACAATGAGACGTATGGTTGTTGTTGAAATAGAAGGTTTCGGATAAAGTAGTGTGTTGATTAAGTTGTTGGAAGATTATGTGAATTGAATTGAATTGAATTGGATATTGAAGTGTTGCTAGAATAATTGTTGGTATTGTTGATAGTTTGGCCGGGTTGAATTCCGGATTGTTGTTGATTTAAATTGGCGAGTAGATTCTCGGGGGTGGTATATTTACGGGGGAGATGCTTTCCCCATAAATTTCATATCAACCATAAGTGAATGTACTTGAAAGGTTAAGACAAGTATATGTCGATGAATCTAACGATAGTGTCGATCTTCTTGAATGTAGACTAACAAGTTGGACGAATAAAGCGTAGCTAGTAAGCGCGGCGCAGGTATGTTAAGGCTCGTCCCTTCTCTTTCTATGGCATGATCTGTACGTGAGACTTGATAAATGCTTCCATAACATTCCTATTTTAAAAAGTTATAAGTTATGATTCCAAGACATGATTTTTCTTCTTAAAAGTTTATAAATGTTTTCAAAAATATTCATTTTTCTCCAAAATCCAAGTTTTACGTTTTTGATAGTTTTTATGACTAAAACGACGACTATGGTTTTATGATGACAATGATGATGCCCGATATGAAGAAACGTCTATGATGAACATGCCAAGGATATGTCTTTACCATGAATACGACGATATGAAATGTTAAGCTATTTTTGGATAATGACTATTTTAAAGGTTTCAAAGTATGTGAAATGATACGTTATGATCCTGTTTTATGTTTTTCCCGTGATGTTGTCCTTGTTTGTTAGTCTCGCCTTATAACACTAGTTCCTTCAAGGTGAGACATGACGATCACGATTACTCCATAATGCAATCGGAGGTTCCCGACCTTACGTCACTCCGATAAAAGTATAGCTTTGATTGGGCTCCAATGCATGCTTATGATGGATGCTACACTGGCCTAGATGGTCGGGCATGTCACCGCTACGGCGGCAGCTATTGGATGTTACACTGGCCTAGAGGGCCGGGCACGACCGCCACTACGATAGGCGTAGTGGTTTGCATATAATCACACTGGGCCTATTGGCCGGGCACGATCCCCACTAGTGGCGCTGCAAGAGATCATTACCCCGGACGCGGGAGGCCGGACGCGGGCTAATGATATTACGCGATTCGGTCGGATTATGAGATCATGTGACTTTAACATTACGTACGTATGTAAAGGTAAACGTTAGCATGCATGATTCCGCCTTAAGAGGCACGCACATGTATCGGTCACAATTTGTATGATATGTCCCACATGTACGGACACAACTTCATACATGACATGTTCCATATGTACGACATACTCTCTTTACATGACATGCTCTACTTTTCATACCATGTTATTGTTCATGCCTTACATACTCAGTACAATGCTCGTACTGACCCCTTTTCTTCGGGGGCTGCGTTTCATGCCGCGCAGGTACACCCAGATGATCGAAGCCACTATAGAAGATGTTCCGGCGGAGTTGGCATCTCCATTTGCTCGAGAAGTTGCGGGTCAAGAGAGTCCTATGCTATGATGTCATGTTCGAGTTAGAGACTTTGCGGGACAGAGTCGTGGGTCTAGAGTGTCGGCTTTAAAAGGGTTCTACTAGTTGATGTGTTTTTGCTATACATTATGTTACAGAGCCCTTATGTTTACAGACTGTGTTTAATTTGAGAAACGACAAAAAAGATTTTGAAAATTTTACTATCATTTGTTTTAAGAATCCAAAGAGAATATGTATGTAATAAGAGTCAGCGGGTTCGCTCGGCTCCGAGTATGGGGTCGGGTGCCCATCACACCCTAGTAAGATCGGGGTGTGACATACTTTCAAGGATATACGAGAACATGTGCACCAATTTTTTTGGTTATGAAGGTTTAAGTTTATATAGTAAGCTATGGGAGGATTGGAGAGCAAGTAAATTAAAGGAATTAAGTTTTTGGAATTTAGGAGAAAAATATGAGGGGCAATTTTGGCTTAACATTAAGGAAGAATATCTTTTAGTATATGAGGAGTTTTGAAGCAAAGCAAAAGCCTAAATTGAAGTTCATGAAGTCTAGTTTCCAATACAACAAATCGCTCATCGATACGACATCGGACTAGAGAATTATGGACGTTACAATTTAGCCGGGTAGAGGAGGGGACTGCACTACGCGAATGCACAATGTTGCGCGCTGCTACAGCACTACAGTGTTAACCGACTTTAATCCACTATATAAGGGCTAAAATCCATCTTTTTCTCCATAATAAACTTCCCAAATACTCTAGAAAACTCAGCCAACATAGGAGAGCTTATATACACCACAAAGTGAGATTTTACATAATTTTCAAGTGACAGAGTATTGATCGAGGTCCGAGTAACATATAGTTGCGATTATAGTTTTGTTTTGTGTTGGAGTTGACTTGGATTCAAGTAAACATTGAAGATTTTGCTATTCTAGCAAAAGTAAGGTATGAATCTCTTTTTATTAATATTGATTCAGGAATATTTACGAGAATAAGAGTTATAATTATTGCGTTGGTATTGTTGGTTTATGGATTGAGGTTTGAAGAAAGTTTTGGATAAAATTGTACATATTTTTCTTGTAGAATCTTGATGATGTTGTTGTTGATGTTGGTATGGTTGTTGTTGTTGTTGGTTGTTGGTATTGTGATTTCGGGCTAAGCATATATACGGGAGATCTTTTACCGAATTTCGACAGAATCTAAATGGATTCGAATTAAAGGCTTAAGAAGAACATGTGAGGATGAGTCTAATAATAGTGTGAACTGTTTTATATGTAGATTACGAGATTGCGAACGATCTTAAGTAAATTTTAAGACAGGAAGTAAGTTGGAAAGTCGATAAATAAGCCTCCAGGTATGTTAAGGCTAGTCCCTTTCTTTCTAAAGGCATGATCCTTTTATTATAAACCTTTGTGTCATACCCATAATATCCTTGGTTACACAAATTCTAGAAGTCCACGAATCTCATGATCCTTATGATCTTATTGAGCTTCTAAAGGCATGATTCTTTTCCTACTAACCCATGCATGAATTCCATAAAAATCCTCATTTCCAAGAATGTTAGAGATTCATGACTCTTAAAGTTTTTATGATGCTAAAGATGAATAATTTTTTTATGATAACCATGACGATGATTATGAGGGATTTATTTATCAAAGCACCAAGGCATACGGATTTCATATTATTATAAGATGATTTTATTCATAGAGATTTCCAAGTATATGAGCTTTACATTATTATGAAATGATTGAGCTTAATTTACAATTTATTAATTTCCTTCATTGTTGGTAATCTCACCTTATGACCCTTGTTCCTTCAAGGTGCGATAAACGATGATGATTGATCCATAATATAATTAGAGGCTACCGACCTTACGTCACTGCGATATAGTTATGGCTTTTGATTGGGCTCTCATGCATGTTTTATATATATGTATGTATTTTCTCACACCGTACCACACTATAGTCGGTCGGGCATGGCACGTAGATGTGCACACCACTGCAGTGGGCATGTTATGATATCGCCCCGGACGAGGGAGGCCCGGGCGCGGGCTAATGATGATAACACGGAGCCTTAATGGCCGGGCATGATACTATATATATAACATCGAGCCTTAATGGCCGGGCACGGTACTATATATATGTATAAACATATATTTTTTAAAAAGTTAAGCATGCATGGCATTCACCTCGAGAGGCATCTAGACGTACAGGTTATCTCTCTCTCTCTCTCTCTCTCTCATTTCATGTTACTGTTCATATATGTATTATGTTGTTATCCATGCCTTACATACTCAGTACATTATTCGTACTGACGTCCCTTCTGTGTGACGTTCGTGTTCGTGCCCGTAGGTTTAGGTAGTCGGCGAGCGACCCCGGCGCGATGAGATCTTCCCTCGGTACTGCGGTCGGTGCGCTCCACTTGGTTCGGAGCCGCAGTCTATTTTAGTATGATATTTTGATTTGTACATATGGGTATGACGAAGCCTTGTCCCATCCTTCCTACAGTTTATATTCCATAGAACTCTGTAGACATTTGTACGTAGTTAGCAAGTTATGTAGCCTTGCCGTCTCTATGATACTCGTGATGTTGTAGCGACCTTGTTGGTTTACATATGCGCATATATGTTGAATTACCGGATATTTTTATGTTGAGCCCTTTCTGCGTGCAGGTATTCTTTGAATTATGTTATATGTTGTTTAAGGTAACTGTTAAGTTAGGTGGTTCCCAGCCTATGGGTCGGAGCCCGTCATGCCCCTCGTTGGGGTGTGACATATACACATAAAAGTATATCGTACCAAAAACACAACAACACCTCTGGAACAAGAGGAGTGCTCTACTATCAGTTGAACCGCAACCTATAGTGGCGGATTGTCAATCTATCTACCTAAACCTGCGGGCATGAAACGTAGCGCCCCCAGAAAGGGACGACAGTACAGACAGGATACTGCATATGTAAGGCACGAAAGTAACTTGAAAGAGACATAACAATACACAAGGTAAAAGGAATGCAACCTGTATGTCTGAACTGCCTCTGAGGGCCAATTATATGCATAAATACCGTGCATGCATGCATAGGGGTCATATGTCTGTCAAGCCTGTGAGTGCATCCCATCGTATCATATCGGCCTCTATGGGCATCATCATCATCATCATCATTATCATCATCATGTGACTAACTAATCAGGTGGTAGTGCGTATATAACGTCGTCACCTTCCCCATACCCCATATGTAATACATAATATACGTGTATATAATGTCTGAGGGGTCATAGGTCTGTATATATATATATATATGATAAGAGTACATTCTGAATCTGTCGGAGTGACATAAGGTCGTTACACCTCCGAACATCGTTATGAGAAAGCATTTTCATCAATAAGTGACTCTACGAATCATACTGAATCTGAAGAAGGACTTACTGAAAATAATATTCTAGAACATGAATCAACATGGAGCATCCTTAGCTACTAAAAATAGGATCATTATAGAGTAATGTTACGTTCATAAGGATTATGCCAAAAGAAGGAAGGTTAGCCTTAACATACCTCAAGTCGTCCAAGCAATCCAACAACGAGCTTATCATCACTAGAGCGCCAATCCTATAATACGGGAATACATATACAACTTAGATGTCACTAGTATATCATGTATATCAAATGATGACTCAATTCTAAAGTAAAACGGCCAGCATTTCCCCTTATTCTTCAACATCCATAACATATTCAGCAACCAGCCACAACGACAAGAAGCTCATATAATGTTACACCCGGTACTTTCGAAGAAGTACTTGTTAAATTTGAATGTAAGTATGTCGAACTATGGCTAGGTAAAACAACTTTGGATTGTGAGGAATGAAGCATTATTAAGTATATTGTTTAAGTAAAGGATGAATTATGATCTTGTAAGTCGTAACCGGGAAGGACAACCTTGGAACCAAAGGACATGACCATTATCACGTATGATTAATGATAAATATCATGTATGGAGAGTTTTGGAAGATTTTGGGATCAAGCAAGTCGAAGAAAATAAGTTTGACAAAAATTTAGAAAAAGTTGGCAGGATTTTGGACAGAATTTTGGGTCAAATTTGGAGGGGTATATCTCCTAGTATGTTAGGAGTTTTAAGGTGTTTTAAAAACCTAAAATGAATTTCGTTGAGTCTAGTTTCCAACACAACAAACCGCTCGTCGATACGACATCGGAGTAGAAAATTATGGACGTTACAAGTTACTGTAATTTAGAGCCACGATAGCCGACGTGTTAGCTATAGTAATCGAAATTTTTACAATAATCGAACCGACACTAGAGCCACTATAAAGGGGTTTTACCCCTTATTTTTCTGTTGCTCTAAAACATTCCCAACCCTCTAGAATATTTCCCTGACCTCCACCCACGAAATTTCACCTCAAATCTAGTGAAAATAACCTAATCTTCCATCGAAAGTTAGAGACTACAAGAGTAGCAAACTTATGGTGTTGTCTAGTGATTGAGGGTATAGTGGCCCGAGGCAGACCATGATTCTTGGGTTGTATACGTTTAAGGTATGTATAACACCCCTTTGGTCGTGTATTAGCTTAAATTGATGTTGATAAAGTTGTTTGAGGCTAAACACCGCAAGACTACATCAAAATAAGTTAAGTTAAGCCACTATTTTGTAGGGGGTATTTTGAATGTTTAAATATGACTTCTAATGGTTGTAAATTATGGATTATAACCTGAATATATTGTCCCTATGATTATTGGGAATATTCATGTGTTAGTTGGAAAAATGAGAGAAAATATATGAAATCTACGGATAGAAAGTAAAGGATGAGGCGTAGGAGTATGGATTGTTTTGGAATACATTTAAGGATATTTTTGAGCTAAATATGATATGGTATAATATATGCATATTGTTATGCAGGGTGCGGACTGAATTATGAGAGGAGAGTTGGGTTTGGATGACGTTTGTTATTCGTTAAACGAGCTTGCCGCTCGATATGATTCTTAGAGTAATCAAAGAGGGTTATATTGGACTATATTGTAGTTATTGCTATTGTTGATTGTTGTTGTTGTTGTTGGGCTATTTAATGACCCTTAGTGGTCTCTGGGATGTAGTATAAATAGGGGAGGTGCTGCTCGATTTTCCGAAGGTTATAATATTAGCAAGATATGATAGTTGCGACGCTGTTTATCGATGACGGTATCATTTCACTTGTTGTAGACGCAAGAGGATTATGTTAAGCTTTATTGTGGATTGAGAAGGAGATTATCCAGGTATGTTAAGGCTATCCTTTCCTTCTTTTTTGCATGATCTATGACAAACGCGAAGCGTAATGACATCCATGATGAATCCACTCCTAGATGTAGGATATCCTGAGTTCCTTGTCCTCTTAAGCCCTAAGGGGCATCCATAAGTTGTGCAATTTCATAACGATGTCTAATTCCTGAAGGGGATTGTCATAAGGTTTCCTTATTCCTATGCATTTCACATTTGATTTTTGAGTCTCGAAGGAGACAAATGAAAAGGGGAAGAAGTTCCCGTTTTGAACTAAAAGTTGCTCCGAAAGGAATCTTTTGATGGTTTCCAAAGATTTTCATGCATTTGCATATTTACATGCATGCATGACATCATTTCATGGGGAAGGGGAAAAGGGCTAAGGCGTTATATACATAAACCACCTGATCAGTCGGTATACGATGATTATGATGCCCAAAGGGGCCATTATGCTATTATGCTCGAACGGGTTGCGAGCAGGGCGAAGGCATGCATTATACATACATATATATGTATATATGTATATACACACACACACTCTTATGATGCATTAAAAGTTCATATGCACGTACATGATTCGCAGTGTTGGTTACAAGTACAGATTGAGTCTGTTACTCTTTTATTATTCGAGTAGAGATATATTGTTTTAGTTCTGTCTTACATACTCGGTACATTATTCGTACTGACGTCCCTTTGCCTGGGGGCGCTGTGTTTCATGCCACATAGGTGCAGACAGATGAGTAGAGGACACTCGCTCTAGGATGTTCCCGGATTATCAGCTGATTTGGTAAACTCCATTTCTATTCGTAGTATTGCCGAGTCGGAATACATATGTATATATATATATATATATATATGTCATATGCATTATGGGTGCATCGGGGCCCTGTCTCAACCTATGTTATGGTATCTTGGTTCATGTTAAAGACTTTGCAGACAGTGTCTTGTGGATAGTGCGTTGAGATGTCGATAGTATGTAAAGAGGCCATGTAGGTCGACGTGTTCATATGCATTGTTTTAAAGATTTTATTGTGACCAAAGGTTTTCTTTGAATTAAGGATAAAGGAGAAGTCCCTGACTGGACGAAAGAGTTTTATTAAAAAGATTTATCATGTTTTACTTGACGGAAGCGTCATTTCATAATTTAAAGGTTCACATAAGATTGTGACTTATGAATAGAATGGTAGTATGGCACTCAACCGAGTAGGGTCTTGGGTGTAAGTCGTGGCCCTCCGGTATGGGTCGTGACATATAAGTCCCTTATACTCACTTCACAAGTATTCCAAGGTACACATCAAACAATCCAATATACGCTTCGTATGCGACACTTTATACACTTTTTCTTTACGTATCCATCTAGCAGAACCACAACAACATGAAAACAACATCAACTACAACTCAATTACAAGGAAATCATTCCAATAACACCACAACAACATGATAAAAATTAGTCCACAACTCAACTTATAGTTCATCGCAAGTTTGAGCATTTCCTTTCATGATATCCATCTTTAACTAGTAGGTTGAGTCTTAATAACCTAATAACATGAAGATACAAATGAAATCTTACCTCCAGAGCTTAAGAATAACTCAAATTCAAGGTTACTTCACCCTTAAGTTCCTTCCAAAACTTCCACAAGAAGCAATACTAGAATCCGAGGGGCAAGTCACTTAAAACTCACTATTGATCTTTGATTTATCTTGGGTTTACTTAGAAAATGTTTATGAGGGTTTTTAGAGGTCTCTAGGGTCTGTTGATGAAGAGAAATGAAGAAGAAACGAGCTTGGACCTATTTAAACACTTAAAAACATTTCCACCGCCTCAATTGTACGCCCTCCATGCACGGGCATACTTCCATGTACGTTCCGTACTTGGACCCTAAAAAATCCAACATTTTTCCAACTTTTGGAAAATGAGGTATGGGATGTACATTTTTTTACGGAACATAAATTTTTGTATGGGCCATATGTGATCCCCTACTTATCAGATTTGCGATCTGTCAGTTGCATTGGAAAAAAGACTCACTGAACTTGAATTTACATAGCTTATGCATTCCATAACTCCTCATATGATAAAAGATATACCTCCCAAAAGTTGGACCAAAATCCTATCCAGAATTTTGCCAAGTTTTTCCCGATTTTCCACGGACTTAATTCATTTGATTCACTTGACACCGAAACCTTTAAATACTTACTTAATTACACTTGTAAAAGGTCTTACTTAGCCTTATAGGCGTTCCATGGCCTCTCCGGCTCACGTTATTTTACTTACAACACAAATGACTCAAAAATTTACGAGGTATAACAATAATTATGCCATATATCAAAAAAAAAAAAAAAAAAAAAAAAAAAGTTTACTTGGAAATGACTTCAATTACTCCTCATTTCATTATTACGTCTTAATCTAGGATCTTGACAATGCTAACATAGTTATTGTTTTTCTTGGGCTACATGCTTCAAAAGTGAATTTTGTCTTTGGTGTTTATTTGACTAACACAATCATGACGTCACTATGAAGGAAAATGATGAAATGTCCATGTTTTATGCAACAGTTACATTCATCGACTGTGGTGCGATTTTCTTTTTTAAATGATGAAATGTACTACTAGACAGGTGCATGGATAATGGAACTCTTAAGGATCGTTTTTATGGATCAGACGTTCTGAATTTAGATTAGACAAAAAGGCATGAAATTTGCATAGGATCAGTAAAAGGACTTCACTATCTTCATACTGGTTCTAATAAGGCAATTATCCACCATGATGTCAAGTCCTACAATATACCGCTTGACAAAAATCTCCAGGCTAAAGTTTCTGATTTTGGATTATCAAAAATTGGTCCGGGAATTGATCAAACACATGTTAGTACTGTAGTGAAAGGAAGTTTCAGATATCTTGGTCCTGTGTATTTGACAAGGCAACAGCTAACTGAGAAATCTGATGCCTATTCCTTTGGGGTTGTAATGTTTGAAGTCCTCATTGGCAGGCCTGCTATTGATCCCTTTCTTCCCAAGGAATCGGTAAACTTTGTCGAACAGCTGAAAAATATTTAAAAGACTAGAAAATCATAAGCAATTGTTGATCGTAGGATTCCATGCGAGGAAAACTTGAATCGTTGATGAAGCTAAGTTTGTAAACACTGTTGAGAAATGCTTGGCTGAATACGGTGCAGATCGACAATTAAGAAAGAAGTTTTGTGGAGCTTGGAATATGCATTGAAGCTTCAAGGAAAAGATGAAAAAACAACACAAGAGAACGAGATCCCAAATAATCAGTTGGATAACTGTGTGTTTTAAGTACAAAATACAACATGGGAAGTATGGCTAATCAGTTAAGTTTTTTGCCAAATGGTGAAATCTAAAACAAAGACCTATGTGACTTATGTTAGAATCTGCCTATGGATTGTATATTTGTATTCTCTTCTCTTTATATTCTGTATTATAACAGAAACAACCGCTCTACACGATACAATATAGGGGTAAGATCTGCGTACACTCTATCCTCCCAGACCCCACTTGGTGGAATTTTACCGTGTATGTTGTTGTTATTGTTGTTGTTATGGTGCACAATTGAGCAGTTTAAACACGTTTGGTTCAGAGGGCTAATGACCATTGTTTAAAGATGTTCTGTCCATCTAATGAAATCTACCTATGGATGGTATATTTTTATTTTTTCTTTGAATTTTGTATTATAACAGAGACTTTTGTTGCACCATAGAGTCATACAAGCATGTCTAGTTGAGAATTATAATCTCGCACAGTCAAATTACCTAATTTTACAATAATTCGATGACCATATAAATTATTCACACTCAACTATATCATCTATCTATTGACGTGTATATCAAACCTTCATTAATGTCTTCTGAAACCTCATTGAAAGTAAATACTCAACAATGAAGAGAGACGAAATAATTAATAGTTTTTTGTAGAAAAGAATTAATGATTTATTTTTTCAAAAAGTAAAATGTAAATAGAATATGTCTTCTATGGCCATGAAGGTGCATTAGTATTTGAATCTTACACATTTCTCTCTTCTTCTTTAATGGCCATGAAGGTGCATTAGTATTTGAATCTTATACATTTCTCTCTTCTTCTTTATTAGGATCACTATAACTTGTTTCAAAAGTATGCGATTTACCAACCGATCACAAGAAATAAGAAAGAGGAAAGAAGAGAGCTGAAAGAGAGGAGGACAAAGATTTTTCATTCACAATAAAAGAAATCAATACCCTCATCCTTCTAATTATAGTTACGACCACAACATTGGATTTTACAATCTCTTAGCTTAGTGGACGAGACTAAATTGAAATACATTAAAACTTAAGTCGAGCTAAAAATCTAATAGGACATAAGTGTAAAACATAAAAACTTTCTTTGCTCCAAAGGCCAGCTACTCGTCTACAACTACCCACCATCAAATAAGCAGCAGGTACAACATCCGCAAGCTTATTTATTATTGAACTTCACTAACTTTACCTGCAATCTCTAGCACAAGGGTACAGGTCTATGTATTGATGAAACCCTGCTCTCTCAAAGTACCAATCTGCAACAGCTTCATTGATTGTCTACACAAATAAATGTTACAAGAAATTAATTTTTTTTTTTTATGAACTCATCAAAACTAAGATGACAGGGATATGATAAAATTCAAAAACAAAAATGTGTGTATTCAAACATCATATGGATAAATCAAACAAACATTACCTTATGAAGTAACCTTGGAGAGCCAGCACTGAACCAATACGCCGGTGTAAGAATGCTACCATGAGAATAGCAAGACGTGAGAAAATAACCCCTTGTAAAAGAAAGGGGTAGTCCCTTGAATGTCTTCAAGAACTCCACTCCAAAGGCTAAATTAAAAGAAAAAACAAATTAAAGGAGAAGAAGAGCCAGTGAACATGTGTAATTGGAGGGTATACATTAGTTAATCAAAGAGAAATGCTAACCTTGAACAATTATACGTTGGCCAAATGTACAGTTATTTATGTTCTTGCTGCAATCCTTCCAAGCGTGTTGAGGATCAAGATATGGAGGAACCAAAGTATTCTCAATCTGGAGTGAAGAGTGTTGAATAATTAGAATGAATTATTTTAGGTTTATAGAAGCTAAAGAAAGAAAAGAATATCATTCTTAAAACTAAGAGAAATTAGCATTGTCTCCTTGACCTGCCAAGTGTCATAGATAGAATTGATTATGAAGAGTGGAGTCTGAACGTATGGAATGATATTCTCAGGGAAAAAGCACTGCACCATAAATCATTAATTAGGAAAAATACTGTTATAATTAGAGGTCAATATTTATTCTCCTGCATAATTAAAGAAATCATGTTTGCTTCCAAAGCTTAAACTCTTACCAGACTTGGTTCCATTACAGACGTGCAAGCTGACGGCAAATTCTTAGCCGATCCCTGAGAATGAGAGAGAAAAAGCTATTATAGTAAAGCAAAAGATTTAAATTGCATATACTTCTTAAGCATACCAAAACTACTAATGTGACTCACATGTAGGTTAACAATTCTCCTATACATCTCTTCAATATATGAAGCACCAGAAACTGTCTTCCTGCATAAATTGTGAAACGTGCCCAGAGGGATTAGACAATAATAAAGTTAATAGAAGATTAGAGTATCATTTTCTTGAGATCATATAATGTAAATATAAGAAAAGCTCACCCGTTGATGAAGAAACCAGCATCTGCGACGCACTTCTTGTGGCATCATTCGGCAGGTGTGATTTGAACTTGTCGCAGTTTAAGATTGTTGCCAACCCTCCGGCTGAAGTTCCACATAGAATTGCCTAACATTGCATTTTGGTATTCAAGATTAATTAGTAGACTAAGGTAGTATATATGTGACGTATAATTTATACTCTATGATGTTTTTTGTAACTGGAAATTGCATTAAATTACCAAATGAGAAATTATAGCTCAAGGAAAAGAACAAAAAAACTAAAGGATGGACATGGAGCTCCATCCAGTTACCAAAAATAGGATCTTACGTTTTCAGCATTTTTCATTCCTTTGCTCCATAAATCTTCCATGATAACTTTAAATATTCTTGCCCCTCTAAAAAATAGCTTGTTGTCCTAATGTAGATTTATCACCAAATTAATCATCAGTGATATTAATTATTAGTATACATGAGAGACATACGTAGTATTTACTAATTTCTTACAGGGTCAACTTGTTCAACATCACCCGTGAAAGATGATCCATCACAATACTTCACCCTTGCCCTGTTCCAATTGTAAAACTCTACCAAATTCCAACATTGTTTGCAGTTAGAAGAAGTGGGTAAAATTTATGCACACAAAGAAAAAGTTACATAGCGCGTATGAATTAACGAAATATACATGAGCTTGACCTGGATTTTTTTCAGAAGTATTATGAAGTATCCCATCAAAAAAACCTCGTTGATTCATCCGCTTGGTAGAACCTAAGGGCTTAGTTGAACGATCAAGGCAATCTGGGATAGAGTTGCACCAACCACCTCCCTATAAATATGAAATTTCTCCGGAGTTTGTAAAAGTTTAATTTGGTGTCTTAGTTATGTTAAATAATTAAAACGACCAAGAAGAATTAATCAAGCAACTAACATCCAAGTAGACAATCCAGCCACGAACTCCGCTACCATGTCCTCTATCTAGATGATAGGCTGGTGGACTTCCATCTAGGCATACTGTCGAAATTCGAAAATAATAGAAATGCATATGATTTTCTTTTCTGTTACAAATTCAAGAAGACAATATTTATGTGTAAGTAAAAAGTACCTGCGCCTTGGGCAGTTGCGCCTTCGAGTATTGTGATATTAACATATAGATCATCTGCGGCGCTGAGAACAGCTCGACACAATACTGCTAGACATGCTAGCAAAGCCAACAGAAATGTTGTCTTCCTACGAAAAAAAAAAAAAAAGAAGTGTAAATTTTACACATGAAGCTAAGGGATTGCAAGTTATAGTTAAAACAAGAAGAAAAGAAACAATTAATACTAATTATAAACTAATGAAACAAAAACAAACATATACAAAGCCGAAACATGGAATGAGGATTACATGTTGTTAACAGTAAGGAACCTTTTTCTTCTCAAAAGGCTGAGATGTAAGCAAAAAAATAAAATAAAAATGAAAGGAGGTTTTTAGAGAGGGAGAAAGCAAACAATGCTTATAGTAAGTTGACAGTAGAAGTAGAAGTGATGAGCTGATATGAGTTCAGCTTTATTTAAAGACAAACCTCCTTCACTGAACTGCTTTTTTTTTTTTTTTTTTTTTTTTTAATTCTTTTCTCGGAAATTCTTCTATTACTATTATGTGCAAAGGTAGATTTGAGGTGCTAATTGAACAATTGTACATTTCTGGAAATATGAAATTTAAGAACCACAATTTTTCATTTAAAATCTATACACAGTAAAGAAGTAACTAATGATACTAAAAAAAGCTATGTCAGGCAAAATTCAAGGAGCAACATATCTTCTTGTTTCTTGAAGTAACGTTTCATGTACATGCCCATCAAAATGGTATAAAAGGGTCAACTTATGTGATGTTAATGCATTAGATATTGATGTTTTATGGTAATAACTAAATGTCGTAGAAGGACCACCCTATGTAAATTATTTTCGTTTCTATCAAAAAATTCTTTAATTGAGGCCCCTTCTATTAACATATGATTAGGACGCATAAATTGAGCCTACATGGCACGTGACAATACATTTTAGGCAATTCATTTAAGAACTACCTCTACAGTACATGTGACATGATTTATATGAATTCTCAAGAAAATTGTATGATGATTTATAGTGAAAAGAAAACTCGGTATGTAAAAGCTGCAATGCATGATTAATTTAAAAAACAATGAAAAATACATTTTAGGCATTCATTTATTGTGATTGAAGAATTATTTATACACAACATGTGATATGCTTTAAATGAAAGTTTCAAAAAAATTCTGTAAAGTGATTTATTGTGAATAGATGAAGTTGTGAGGGTAAAAGGTGAAATATGTGATTAAACCAAAATAAAATAATGAATAAATAAATTATCTAATCCTACATGAAATATATAGTAATACTACCTACGCCAGTGATTATTTAATCCTTAAGAAATGATATAATTTAAGCATAGGCAGAAGTAGAAAAGAACAAGCATACTAAAAAAATGATAAAACATACTTCAGATTTTATATTACTAATATACATGGGTACATTCTCTCTACTTAGAGCCTGTTTGGATGGGCTTAAAAAAAGCAGCTTATAATCCAAAATAATAATAATAATAATAATAATAATAATAATAATAATAATAATAATAAGTTGGGGCAGAGCAACTTACTTTTTTTGGCTTATAAGCTATTTTCAGCTTTAAAATTTCCCACGCTTTTTCAAGCTAGCGGACAGACGCAACTTATTTTTTTTACTTATTTTAAGATAAAATTATTTATAAGTCACAGCAAATTAAGACTCAAAAAGTGAAAAAGCTTATATAAGCTGTTTTTAGCAACTTATAAGCTAAGCCAAACGGGCTCTTAGTGTGGAAATCAAAATAAATATTATGCCAAAAACAAAATAGAAATTATTTACTTTCAAGCTCTCTCATTTTGGGGTGTACATGGGGAAGTGTATGCGTGGTGGGGTTTTTTTTTTGGGGGGGGGGGGGGGAGTGGGTGCTCGATCTATCATCTACTCTAATCTTCCAAAGAGAATTGATGAGAACACAACAACATATACAATTAAGGTTACATATAGTGCTCAGCCACAATCAAAATTAAATTCAATTGTATTCCAAAGGAACAACGGAATTTTTCCAGCCCCTCGATCTCTTCAAAAAATCTCTTCAAAATGCAATACGTAGTACTGAAGTTTTATTCGCGGTCGAATTGATTCTCTAATTTTTTAGCTCTTAATCTACTACTAATAAAGGATACAATTATTCCTAATCGAAAATATATAAGAGTTTTCAAAGGGTTTATGTGATCCCCGAGTACTCCACTCAATATTTCAGGATTCTTTTATTAAATGCTTAGATTTTTTTCATGTGGCATTAGAAGGAAATTCCTTTTTTTTTTTTTGGAATGATAAGGAAACCCGCAGTCGCTATCCTTCGGGTGCGCAGAGGGTAAACTCCGCTCCTGTGCAATAGCCCCCAAACCACACAGAAGAGAAAACTCGCACCAGGTAGGCCCCATGCGACGAGCTCAACCCAGAAGGCAAAGCCCCTGCTGTCGTAGGCAGAGACCTCGTTATGGAAGCTCCATGCTCAACCAACCGAGTCACCCTTGCGGGAATTAGAAGGAAAAATTTTGACGAGTGTAAATCACTAGGAGATAAGGATAAGAAATCTTATTCTATTAAATTGAACATACGTATCATATAAATTTTATATCAAGTATATGATCTAACCAAATACCCATCATAATGAAATACTTTATATTCTTGCTCTTAATATGCATGGTCCACTAAACTAATTATTCAAAATTTCAACGGGCTTTTATCAATATTTTTTCAGAAAAAGTATAGAACATATCTTTTGTACTATATATAAAGTTTTGAAGAATTTCCTCCTGAATGAAAAATTATCTATAATTAGAAAATTAGTTATCACTAAATGTTACACATCATATGAAGGAAAAGAACAATTCTAGTAGTTAATTGAAATATGAACTTCACCTAGAGTACTTCTGAGATTGATATGATTCAAATAGTAATGCAAGTCTATAAGTACATAACAATACAACTGACTTTCAATTTTTTGGACAAATAATTCATTAGTCTATAAGTACATAACAATACAACTGACTTTCAATTTTTTGGACAAATAATTCATTCTTTTGATATCTCTCTTCACCGTGCTTAATTTCTATCAAGGAATTTCAAAAGAGATATTGGAAATTAAATTGAGAGTTGTGAAGAACATCAAGGTTATACCATTATAGTAACGTAATAATGTTGCTTCTGGTCATTAAAGAAGAGTGTGTTGTTATTAAATTGTTAACAGTTTTTTTTCTCATATCAATGAGACTTCATTAATGTCTCTTTCGAAAATATTGAGTGAAGAGGGAACAAACAAATGATTCTTCTAAAGTTTTTTTAGCCCTGAACTAAAATTCATAAAAATATTTAATTCACCCATAACGTTTATTAAATGTCTAAGTTCTATCAATTGCTTCTTGTACTTATACGCTACAACATTATCTTCACGAAAAATAAGTTTGAATCATACATTGTTGTGCTATTAGAAGAAAAGGTATGCAAGAATCTTTTTAAACTTCTCCGTCTTATTTGTTTGTTTGCTTTTGTACATTTCTTTGTTTCTTATTATTCATGCTGCTATTTTTGGAACACAATTTTCATTCTTTACATTTGAAATTTGTTGGTGACAAATGTCTCTTATTGATAATGGAGGCACTTATTTAAGTTCATGTACACTGAAAGTGTTTGAAAAGAAATTGCTTACTCCAATTTACCAAATAGATGCACGAGCAAAATTATTGTGTTAATTATTTTAACCTACATTTAAGTTTTTGGAAAAAGGAAAAATAATTGTCGAAGTGAGGGAAACTGGGAAACAATGACATTTAGGCACAAGCTAGTAAAATATTTTGAGATGCCATTTCAGGAACAAAAATTGAGCTAATCCTAATTTGGGAGATCTTATATTTCAAGAGAAGCAAGCACGCCAATGTGCTTTAGGCGTAACATCTATCTACCTACATTTAATAATCAATTGAAATATTCAAAAAATCAATTATAATGGTAATATATATATTTCTAGTTTGTATAAATTCTTTAAAATTGTGCTCACGAAACTCTTTAATGTTATCGGATAATTATTTATCTTCGCAGGAAGTATGAACAAAATGATAGCTTGTGACCGGATGATGGTATTGGAGCAGATTTTTTTTTTTTTTTTAATTGTCTATGTCATTAGTGAATTGTAAAAAATACCCTCCAATAGTAAAACAAAGTTGTTATTGCTTGTGCATCGATTGGTATGTCGAGACAAGAGATGATGTGCCTACGCCGGAGGCCGGACAAGTGTGTAGAGAAGGATTATTTGCAGGCTTCCATCGTGGCATTAAGGATGCATATGATGAGGCTGTTGATAAAACACCCTTTCTAGATCCTCTAGTGTGCCCTTTCAAACAATTCTAGAATATAGTCAAGGCTTTTAACGTAATTTTGCATTTTTATTATTTTCTTATCAAAATAACTTTATATGTAATGTCATTACGATAATAATGTTTCTCACATGATAAAAATAAATACAATTTCTAGTGCTGAAAGCTTTATAGAATGTTCTAATTATTTCTCCAATATTGTACCCTTAATCCATCTTCTATATAGAATAGGAGAAGCAAAACAACATTAGGATGACAAGTGTCATCACCACCAAAATTCTTATTTAAAAAAAAAAAACAGAAAAAGAACAAGAGAAAAGACAAAAGGAGCAAAAGAGAATTTTTTTTAGTACTGAAACTAACTTAGTGACACAGACATGCACGTAGGGGTGTTCACGGAAAATCGAAAAATCAAACCAAACCGAAAACCGAATCAAACCAAAGAAAAAAACCGACACTTTTTTGTTTGATTGGATTTTGGTTTTTAATTTTATAAACCGACAAAATTTGATTTGATTTTGATTTTAAGCAAAAAATAACCTAATCAAACCGACAATACATATATATATATATATATATATATATAGAAAATGTTTGAAACTTTACGATATTAATCTTTTGCACTCTTGACTCATAATCTATGTGTTTGCTTTTAGAATAATCCAATTTTTGTGTTTACTTTCTAGTTTAATTTGGTATTTTTATTTTGATAATTCTAAGAATCTATTTCTTGTTCAAAATAACTAGTTTTTGGGTTCTTTAATTTCTCATCAAGATATCTTGGTATACCACAAATAGATCTTTATTTTATTGGGCAAAAACAAATTCATTGTAAGAACTTTTTTTATGTTCCTTAAAAATGGATTTTTGGAAAAAGTACATATATAACTTGATTAGGTTTATATTTCCTTCTTTTCTCAAATAGGAGTAACTGATTTGGCAGTGTTGTGCTAGAAAATAGTCAATTTAATACGTGCTTGGACGTATATTGTCATATATTTAAATAAAAACCGACAAAAAACTGAAAACCCCGAAAAAACCGAAGCAATAAAAAACCAACTTAATTGATTTGATTTGATTTTAACATTTGAAAAACCGACTAAGTTGATTTGATCATCTTTTAGAGGATAAACGACTCAAACCGAACCATGAGCACCCCTACATGCACGGTTTAAACAAAAAAAAAAAAAAAAAAAAAAAATTGAAGTGAGAGTGATTAACTTATCTATTTATCCATTTGAATTTAAAAAAAATAAAATTATAAGAAAAAAACTTAGAAGCCAATTAGCAGTTTAGGACAACACTCCAATAAAATAGGAAATAGAAAATTTTTGGAAAAAAAAAAAATCCTACAATTCACCGTGAATTCAATTCAAATTATGATCCAAATTAAATTGAATCCTTTGACAGATCAACTTTAACGTCTTCTTAAGATTTGATTTTCTCAAGCATGTCAGCATGTCAGCATGTCCGTTCCATCCATAATATTAAGTTTTGGTTAAGGGAATTAATAACAAAACAATATAATAATTTTCTAAGTGAAGATAATATTAACACTCTTTTATTTACAATATATCTAAGCGGCTTGTGTGGGGGTTTTTTTTGGGGGGGGGGGGGGGGGGAGAGGAACACGGCTCCCCAAGCTTGTACCAACAGCTTCACGAATTGTACGCGCATTAAATTCTTGTACCATGAGCTATATAATTTGTATACTTTATACAACTATTTTCATATCTCGTGTAGACATGTGTCATAGTACTTAATATTTATTCTCTTCTCATGTATAGACGTATGCACTTTAAATTTAATTCTGCTATACATTTATTTCCTCCGTGCACTTTTACTTGTTCACTTTTGACTTTTCGTGTTCTAGCTGAATATTTAATCTCTTCTCATGTATAGGCATATGCAGTTCAATTTTAATTCTCTTACACAAATTTATCTCCTCCATGCACTTTAATTTGTTCACTTTTGACTTTTCACATTCTTTGAGAATTAATAAATCCCCGTGGATATATGTCATAATGCGAATATTTATTCTCTTCTCATGTATACACGTGTGCACTTCTATTTTAATTCTCCGACACATATTTATTTCTCCGTGCACTTTTACTTGTTCTTTTTGACTTTTCACATTATTTAAGAATTAACAAATGAAGCACTCCTTCCGTCCCAATACTTACTACAGTACATTACTATACTTGACTTTTCACGTTCTTTAAGAATTAATAAAAATGAAGTACTCCCTTCATTCATATTAACGTAGACATGTGTCATAGTACTTAATAGTTAATTCCCCTCTCATGTATAGACGTATGCACTTCAAATTTAATTCTCCGACACATTTATTTCCTCCGTGCACTTTTATTTGTTCATTTTTTATTTTTCGTGTTCTATCTGAATATTTATTCTCTTCTCATGTATAGACATATGCAGTTCAATTTTAATTCTCCTACACAAATTTATTTCCTCCGTGCACTTTAATTTGTTCATTTTTTACTTTTCACATTCTTTGAGAATTAATAAATCCCACGTGGATATATGCCATAGTACCGAATATTTATTCTCTTCTCATGTATACACGTGTGCACTTCTATTTTAATTCTCCGACACATATTTATTTCTCCGTGCACTTTTACTTGTTCACTTTTGACTTTTCACATTATTTAAGGATTAATAAATGAAGTACTCCTTCCGTCCCATATTACTTGGCTACATTACTATACTTGACTTTTCACATTCTTTAAGAATTAATAAAAATGAAGTACTCCCTTCGTCCATATTACTTGGCCACATTACTAAAAATATATGTCTATTTTTCTATTAGATATTTATCTTCTTTTCTATTTCTATTATCCCCGTTTTCCTTCTTTGTCAATACTTTAAATATGAAGAGACGACGAACAATAGCAATGCAAATTTGTACCAAAAGTTATTTTAATGCTCCTACACATAACTTGTTCACTTTTGACTTTCACGTTCTTTGAAAATTAATAAATAAAGTATATATTTTATCATAATATCCATATTTATTGGTGTATAATCAAAATGATTTGAAAATGATTTGAAAATGAATAATTAATGTGAAGGATAAAATAAGAAGAAGATTTTTTTTTTCATTGATATGTTAACGTCGACAAGTAAAAATAAAGGGAGGGAGTGACATTTATCCTCGTTTTCCTTCATTGTCAACACTTTACTTATTTACTCTCATTTTCAGTCTCTAATTATTATTTCTTTACATTTATAAAATGTACTACTTTATATTTTCATTTCAGAATTAAAATTTGGTGATTAATGATATAACATATATCTTTCTAATTTTGATTTCTTTGTAACAATTAATATAAAAAAATTATAATATATTTTTAATTAATTTAATAAAAATATTTTAATTCAATATATACAACAAAATGGTTCTTATGTTTGGATCTGAACAGTTACTTAATTGAAATGGATATCAACCTGTCGGTATACATATAAAATATTAAAGAATTTAAAAGAATATTTTAGAATCAAAATATTAATTTTTTCTCATATTATTACTAATTTTCTTTTACATCAATGAACAACTTTCATTGTGATGATAATGATAAAAAAAGTCCGACTCTTTTTATCTCAAAGACTTTTAATTACAACTAAAGTGATGGTACATAAAATTCTTTTTGTATATATAATAACAATTAGAATATTTTTAAAAATTATTTTCAAAATACAAATCTTAATGACTAGCTAATTAAAGTGAATAGATATTTTTGGTCTGTGCATCGCACAGGCATGTATTGCTAGTATTTCGTTAAGAGTGTTGAAGTTGTTATTGGGAAACGTGGAAGGATCGTAAGAAGTGAGGATGATGGGAAACCTGAAAGGATCGCAAGAAGTGTTGAAGTTATTGGGATACGACAGCGCCAATTCGTTTAGTAAAGGAGGGTGACATATTATTCGTCGAAAGAGTTTGCAGGAGAGTTTAGGATGGTCACAGTTTGAGCCAACTCGAAATTCAAATTAAAATTTGATCTTTTTAAATATTTGGATTATGAATTGAACTTTTGATTTTATTTTTAAAATTTATGGATTTCAGATTGGATATGGATTTAGAACTCCAAAAATCCAAAAATTTTATGCCCTATATCTAGCCCTACCTATATCATATGTGCCCAGTACTAATAAGTCTATTTTCTAAAGATCCAATAGATTAGTAGCTAAGGCCCTACCCATTAAAATATTAAGTCCAATATATAATTCTCCACTAAATCAAATATAATATAGGGTTTTTTTACTTCTCAAGTCTCAAAAGCCTCCTGTTAGTGTCACCCACTGTAGAGTTCTTTGTTATTTAGGATGACTACTTAAATTTTATTTTGTTCATTTATACTTTTCCAAAATGCTTTTATTTGGTATGAATTTACAATGTTGCACATGACTTGGATTTGTTAATCCTAATTTGAACTGGAAGTCTTTTTTTACTAAGCAATTAAGATTTAGATTTACCTCTGTGGAACTAACACATGAATTCCGTTCCTAATAAGTTTGCCTTAAGTCTGAAAAGTCAAATCCAAAATATTCAAATCGAATAATCCGAAACCGAACTTAAAATATCCAATCCATCCAAACGTATTTGGATTGGATTTTGATTGTAATTTCTTCAATCCAAAAATTAAATATTCAAACCGAAAATTTCATATCCAATCCGATGGCCCGAACGCCCACCCCCGGGGGAGTTCTTCTCGGCTAATATTCCTTTCTCCATTTTATGTTATAGCTTAATAATTTACATGCTTAAAATACTAAGATGTGTACAGATTTTTTATATTAACTATTTAATTAAAAGATGATTTCCAATTATACGGACGTATTTGAATTTAAGTTAAAAGATAAATATTGAGTCCTAAAATTAGTTAATCATAGTATACCAGTGATTATTTAGTCCTACACCAGTGATTATTTAATCCTTAAGAAATAATATAATTTAAGCATAAGAAGAAGTAGAAAAGAACAAGCATGCTAAAGAAATGAGAAAACATACTTCAGATTTTATATTACTGATATATTATATACATGGGTGCATGCTCTCTACTTAATGTGAAAATCAAAAATAAATATCGTGGTTAAAAACGGAATACAAATTATTTACTTTCAAGCTCTCTCATTTAGGGGTGTTGGGAGGGTGGGGGTTTGGACCTGGATCTATCATCTAGTCTAGTCTCCTAAGGAGCACTGATGAAAATACCTAGCCCATTAAGTGTATTTATTTTTCTAATTTTAAAATTTCTTAATAGATCTGAATGGGTCTGATTCGCTCAGATCTGGGGAAGAGCCTGAACACCATTCAGACTTTAAAAATCTGCCTTCTTTTTTTCTAGCACATCGCTCCCAGAATTTTTCTTTCAGGAAAAGAATTTGACGCCTTCTTCAATACTTATCTTCAAATCTTCTTCCAGCCATCGCTTGATTTTCAACAATTAACTTCTGCGATGCTTCTCCATTAATCTTTTTCTTTAGATAAAGTTTGGTAGTTTTTCTTTAAACTTCATTCCAATTGTCTTTTACATTGAGAAACGACGAGTCCGTTGCGTTTTACACCCCTAATGTATGTCCTTTTTTATGATCTAAATCCTATTCTATGTTTTTTAACGATTTACGCCCTATCCTCCTTATTTTCTTGCAAAACAATAGAACTACTCTATTTTCATAGTTTTCAAGAGGGTAAAATAGGAAATACACATAATATATCTTTTTTTCTAATTTTTCTTTTTGTTTGTATGGGAGGTAATTAGATCGAACTGAAGCTCTTTGTCTGTCCCAGACATCATACCTGTCAAGACCATATAAATAGCACAATTACAGAACAAAACGATCTTACTAGAAGTGGATTAGAAAGCTAAACGTGTCTCTCATCGAAAATCATTTGTTACTTGCTGATTCATTTGAGCTTATCTGCAATTTCTAGGTTTGGTCAGGCAAAGAGAGTATCAATCATGAATTATCTTATCTGATTTTCTATCTAGAAAGTATTTTTTAGTTTTTCGGTTGTCGAGATTGTTCATTCTCTTTTATTTGAATGATCGATTTGTCAAGAGTTAATACAAATAAAGTCGATTACTTGTAGGTCAAAGTTTTTACTCTTCTCCTGTTTAGATAAATCACGAATCTTCTAATATTTTTTTCTTAAGCAGTTAACTTTTTTTTGCTAATATCTTATCTTATCCAGTCTAATATAACAATTTCCGTTTTCAAAGAGTTTCTGTAAATGCAGAGGAGTTCAAGTTGTGACCAGAAATTACGCAAACAAGAATTTGCTAAGGAGCGAATGTCACGTCATAAGTGATTACAAAATTTTAGTAATTAATCATTTTCTTTTTTGGTCCATCAAGTAAATATTCTTTATGTGATCTTCTATAGGAATTCAACGGTTTCTATGTGTAATGTGTGTTATGTGGAGTTCTGCACATGAGTGTTATATTTTCTATCAACAAGAAGACAAATACGACTACACAGTGAATGGGTAGTTTTGGTTTGGAAATAGGCCAACATCTTTTTTTTTTTTTTGAGCTCTTTTAAAATTTTATGCATTTTATTTTGTATTCTTATTTGTATTTCTGTTTTTACCCTTACGGGAACTTTTTAAAAGCGAGTTCTTTTGTTTTGCACAAAAATAAGGAGGATAGGGTGTAGATCGTAAAAAATAATAGAACAGGGTGTAGATCACAAAAAAGGACATATATTAGAGATGCAAAACGCAGCGGACTCAGAAACGACCGTCGTTTGGTGCATGGCCAAAATTATCCTAGAATTATAATTCCGGGACTAATTTATCCAATATCTTGGGACTCCTAGATGGTATAAAATAGTCCCAGGATAAGTGGTATAAGAAGGTATATCCCTGCTTATATCATGGGATGCATTTTATACTTTGTTTGGTACAAGATATAAATTTATTCTAGGATAAATTTATACCTTCTACCAAATATAGTATAAAAAATTAGTCTTTGAGATATTCCAGCTTATACCATGCACCAAACGACAAAGTTTTCCTCTTCAATAGATGAAGCCCTTATTTTAAAATAAAAAATCTATTGAATCCGTGCGGCGTCGAAATCCTAATTGAGGCCTAAAAGATGATGAAAATGATGAATGAGCAGTTTGACCGGTAAGAGGATAGAAAGAAGGGACACTAGAACGACACAATCTAATGGGGGATGTGAAAGTGACATGACCCCTTTCATTTCATTGAAGGAGAAGAAATAAAATGAGCTGTAACCATCTTCGGTTGCAATTTCTTAAATAAAAACGGAAAAGGCTTAAATATGCCATCGAACTATCGAAAATGGCTCATTTATGCCATTCGTCAATAGTTTGGCTCATTTATGCCATCGAACTATCAGAAATGGCTCATCCATGCCATTTTTCATTAACGCAGATTTTACAATACCAGATATGATACTTTGCCTCCAATTAGAGGTCCATGTCGTTTAATTAAACCAGCACAGATTTATGGGTCGGGTTTTAATTTAATTTAGGATTTAATTTGTCTTTGGTTTAATTAAACGACGTGAATCTCTAATTGGTGACCAAGTGTCATATATGGTATTGTAAAACCGATTTTATTGAAAAATGGCATGGATGAGCCATTCCGGATAGTTCGATGGCATAAATGAGCCAAACTATTGACGAATGGCGTAAATGAGCCATTTCCGATAGTTCAATAGTATATTTGAGCCTTTTCCGAAATAAAAATTGTGATACATGCTATAACAACAATTTATTTTCATTGATATGATATTTAATTACTATTTTATTTCGATTGTATGTTTATTGTGTTTTAATATATATAAACTATGCACATTCGGATACAAGAAAAAACCAACCAATCATAATTATTCAGTGTTCAGATCTAGATGCAACATCTTAATATTCAGATGTGTATTCAGATTCAGACATCTTAATCTTAATGAAAGCAAATGCCCCCTAAATGTATAATTAGGAACACAATATACACAGTGCTCAGCCACAACCAAAATTAAATCCAACTGTATTCCAAAGGAAAAATTGATTTCTTCCGGCCTCGCTCTTCGTATCAACATTCTAAAATTGTTTGGTCTTGGATAATAAAGAACATTATTTCGCGGATTCTTGCCATCACTGCCGGCGAGACTATGATGGCGAGTCAAGCGGACACCCGCTAATCCGCGCTTCCATTCGCCATAACATAGACCTAAAGCCAAGCCATCGATGAAGAACCTATCACCGACTTCTTTTCACTTGTGGGGAAAATCGTTTTCATTTCCCATCTCATGGAAAACCCTTTTCGCTCCGCCCTCTCTTTTCTTCGGAAAATCGAGTCCGCTTGCCAATAAACTTTCCCCGGCCTTCGATTAACCTTACTCATAAAGGGTCTTACGGTCGGGAGAACTATCTAAATAAAGAAAAATAGTGTTCTTTCTAAGAGTAGGCGTGGAGAGCTTTTTGCGGGGAAACTTGCAAGTACAGTTTGGGGGGAGGCCGGCGTCGACCATACCTTATGAGTATTCGGACTATAACAGTTCCGATGTCATATAATTTACTGCATGACTTGTGCACTTAAATGTAAATTTCAGATACATTCTATGTGCAATCACTAATAATGAATAAAAGAATTACTGCTACATGACATGTGCAATACTTTAATGCCATCTTTTTGAATATTTTCTATGTAATGATTTATTGCGAATTACAGCTCTAAAAATTAATTTTATTGTGAATTTGTAGAAGTTGCGTACATCTGTTGCGTGAATATACTCAAAATGAACGATGAAAAATAAAATATCTTCATGTAATATATGCCATAGATTATTTAATCCTTGACCTTAAGAAATTATGTACTTTAAACATAAGATGTTGCAACTACTTTTGAAATACTCGAAATAATGTTCATGAATCATGAACTGAAAATTGCAACCTCAGTAAAAATTGAAATGTTATTACTGCAGATTGTGTAAAAAATAAACCAAAAATTATCAGAAGCCATTAGGCACAATTTTTTTTTTTTTTAATGAATAACTGAAAATTCCGCTAAAAGGCATTGGCTAATTGTCAGAGAATTTCATTCCCTTGCGTTATTGTTTCAGTTGCCTCAAATAATTGATATTTTATAATTTAATAATCTCTAACAATTAGTAGTCTAAGAATACACTTCATTCTAATATATAGTTAAACGAATTATTTTGTGACATTATCTAAAATATGTACCTCTCAATTCCATTTTATTTATTTTAGCTTGATCGGATATGATGTTTAAAAATGTAAAGAATTTTCTCGAATAATGCTTTCTTAAATTAGAGGTGTATATAACACACCAAAAATACCCTCTTAATATTTAGTCTAGTTATTATGGATGAGTTTCCTTTCGAATCAATATTTTTTTCTCTCTTTTTCTTTTATTTTTTAAAAAAAAAAAACAAATCCATTTCTGAGTCAGTTAAAAACTACATAACTCCATCTCTCGACTTTGGCTCGGGGTTGGGACGCTACTGTGAAATTGGGCTTCACAGTATAAGATATTTTTAAGTCCTAATTATAACTATTTTAGTACTTTACACTTATATAAATATAAAGATACTTTACCAATTATAACAAAATAACAAAATAATAGGAAAAGTAAGGGAGACTCTTTTTAACTTTATGGTCATAGGAGATTTTGGATAAAGCTAGATAAAGAATAAAAATCACAGAAAGTAAAACATTTCTTATTATAATAAAAACATTAATTAGGCCAAACATAAAAGTGTAGGTCGACTGTGTCAAATTTTGATGAAGCAGAAATATCATCTCAATTTTTAAATGGATTGAATTGGACGGATCAAAATGGATTGAGCCAATAAATAAGCGGGTCACTCAAACTTGAGCGTATTAGGCGGCTCATATTTTCATGGACTAATATTATCACCCTACTAGTGGTTAACTAAAACTTGAATTAACAAGAAACAAAATTATACTACTAGTATATTTTTTAACCCTCTTTATATAAGAGTAATGCAACTAAGATGGTCTAAGACAGTAAAACTGGAACCAAAATGACTCAATAAAAAAAGACTTGAACTAAAGTACCTCACGAAAAAAAAATGGCACAAAAGTACCTTTAACGCAGTAAAATATTACATTAAAGGACTTAACCGTAACGGCACAATTAAGTCCTTTAACGCAGTATTTTACTACGCTAAAGTATATTACTTCTCTTCTTTAGCGCAATATTTTACTGCGCTATAGAACCTATTTATTTTTGTTAAACTCTCTTTCTTTTACATTTTCAAACTTTTTTACGTGCTTTAGCCATATATTTATCATGCTTTGAGACTCTGGAACTTCAATATTTTATGTAGAACCCTACTTATTTTTGTTCGATTAATATGGTAGGCTCAATACATCAAGGATACGCAAAACTTCGGATTATCGTTTTAGTGGTTGAAAAGTACTCGAAGTCCATTTTTGTTTGAAGACTTGTTGTCATTAGCTTTGAGTTATTTATGTTTTACGGTTTCGTGTTATTTTTAAATTAATGCGTAACTTTATTTCGAATGTCACAATTTTTTTTATTATCAATTTAGGAGGTGACACTAGACACTATAAACGTTAATAAAGATTAAGATAATATTTATAAATATAAATAGATATGCAAAAAATATATAACTGTACAAGCGTTACCTTGCATTTCTGCAAGAGGCTGTTTCCTTATTCTGAAACCTATTCTATTTAATTATCATTTTACTAAGAATTCTTTTAAGAAATAAGACAAAGTAAATACCACATACTTAAAATACTAAGATGAACTACGTAATTTGGATGTTGTGACAATCCTTTTTTCAAGACAAAATTTAGTATATTAAAAGACAGGAGCGAATCTAGGATTTCTGGAGCATGGGTTCACCACTCAATTTTCAACCAAGTACACCATTTAGTCTTTTGTAGTATGTGTTCCCGTAGGTAGTATTATACTAATTTTAGAAAATGTATACATAAAATACCTAATTTTATGATGAGACCATGTGTTCACGTGCTCCAAAAATACCTCCTAAATTCACCACTGTTAAAAGATAAACAATAATCATGTAAAACTAACCTGCACGTCCTTACTCCCAATTCCGCAATAACTCACAAACACACACATGCATGGTTTAAGTTTTTAAAATTCAATAAATACGTTTTTTGCTCTTCTTAATTATAGCAAATTTTATACAGAAAAATATAAGCAATAGAAAACATGTTTTCTGGGCCCCCTATTTTTAGCAACTAAAACACAAGTTTTAGTCTTAGCCAAATCAATATTCTAAGCAGTTTAAGCTTTTGAATTTGAAATTAATTATAACTGTTCTTCACAAATAAAGTTTATCATTATCAAGACACAACCGCTTTAAAATATAATAAACTTCCAATAGGTACACGGAAGCATTATCTTCAGATGAATTTTGCAAATGTTTTCCATGACGACGTAGAGATCCAGAATCAAGGGTGAATAATTCTGCATAGAAAAGTAAGTTAATTATAATCATGATTTTGCTGTAACATTTCTAACACGATTTTCTTTTCTTCAAGGCTAAGTTTGTTGTTATTTCAAAGCAAGCTTTTCTAATTTGCTTTTATATTCATATTCTAGATATTTAGAAATAGGTAAAACATACATTTCAATTAGTTTATTCTTTACCTTCCCCGCTAGATTTTCTTTTATGTGTTGCATCTCTGAAATTTTCAATTTTATTTGTTGGTCTTTCCAGATATTGTTGGAGTCAACAGTACTCGGAAATAGCACAATGGTAAATTTTCTATTCGCGACAGGTATATTGTGTTATTTTAATATGTCTTATATTTGTGACAGGTATATTGTGTTATTTTAATGTTTTGCCTTAGTTCTTAATCATATGTATGTATATTGCATGAAATATAGATTATTTTGATTGTGTTGTATATAAGAATGACTACATTTATGAGATTTTATTTTATAGGAGACTAGTAAAGTAGCCGCGCTTCGCGCGGTACAACCGAGACTTTAGTATATAAAGGATACTGTTGTAAATTTACTTGAGATAGAATAGATTAAACTTTTTATGTATATGCATACAGTAATTAATTTTATATATTTGACTAAATAAAATTTATAATATTTTTTATTAGTGATAAACTTAGATGAAGTGGTTTTCCATTAGCAGATTTTTTTAAAAAAAATAATGAAGAAGTATAAGTATCAAATTTAACATTTTTAATGTAATTTGTTTTTAAAGCTATCTTTCCTTTTAATAATTTATTTATTTATAAAAAGTATTTTAGACATCAGATTTGACATTTCTACAACTTCACCTTTGCCTTCCTTTTTTGTTGATCAACATAGTAAAACATTAACCAAGAGGTCTCGAGTTCAAGCCCCTTTCGGTACAGAATAACCATTGTTAGGGAATCCTTTGCCTCCAATGTGCGACTACCCGGCACACATCCGGATTAGTCGGGCCCCAATGCGGGTACCGGGCACCGGATGGGAAACCAAAAAAAAAAAAAAGTAAAACGTAGGAAATCGAATATCTTAAAGATAAAATTCCTCTTTCAATGTTCCTTCTACACGTAAAGTTGTGACTTTACATAAAAATGAAAAAGAATAAAACATAGTATGGAATTGTATTTGCAATTTGTTTGAAATTATAACGTTACATCAAGAATCTCAGGAATTGCCTTGCCTCTTCCGTCTTTAAACAATATCTTCTTCCTAGGAAACTCAAGATGATCTCGGTCTTCAATAGTAAAAATTTGATATGGGAAATTTTCATTTTCATCTATCTAGAAGGCCTTTTGACTACTCTTGAAAATGGAAAGGAATCGATAAAGTTTATATTTATACAATAGATTTGTAACTGAAAATTTTAGATCATTATGTTAATACTAAATGTATTAAAACGTGGTAAGAATAGATAAAATTTAAATATATGAAAAGGAGAGGATGCCAATGGTTTAACTTAAGGATCGAAAAAAGAATGTTTGCTCGAAGAGAACATGTCATGGCACAATAATGAGTGCATCGATCCGTGCACAAAAGCTAAACTTGATATTCTATTACTTGAGTGGTTACACAAGTTTTTTAGGCAGTGAAAATAAGCACGGATAGTTCATAACTCTTTAATGTATTGAAGCTTCAACGGTCGCTATTTGTGATTGCGTACCATTTTATCATGTGGAGGGATGACTTCTTTTACTCTTACTATATATAGAGGATGCTCTAGCAAAGTTGTAAGGAAGGAATATATGAGTAGACTCTTTTCTGGTTCCTGAATCTTCAGGGCAAGGACCTTTTCTTGAGCCTTGAAAGTGCGCGTTGCAACTATCATGATATAAATAACAGCATGGCCTTCACCATGGATTTTGCGATTCCTTTCCGTGAAGAAACTCTTCATTCCTTCACCCAGTTCTAATTACGCTTGGACTTCCTCACACGCTTTCTCGTGGGCTTCTCCTTAGGAAACCATGATCTTGGATATGCTGTCAAATAAGTGAGAACATACAGAGAGTACAATTAAACGAAATATGTACAAGGGAAAGGACTGAAATTTAGATATAAACAAATGATTGTAAAATCTCACCAGTTTCATGTAACCAGCCCAGATAAGAACTCTAATCTCACTAGTTTCATGTAAACAACCCAGATAAGAACTCTAACTCTGTCATAGTGATTCTACAAGTGGTCGGCCGTTTTGAATCAATATGGGTACCCTTTCATGAACTGGGTTGTGTTGGAGAAGTTAGGGACTCATATAGGAATTATCTCTTGGTCGGAGAATAAGACCATATTTACAGAGAGGACTTTTGGAACAATGCAATAAAGATGGCTTTTGGAGAAGTAAGGGACTATAGTTGATCAAGTCCTCTTGCACAAACTGAATGGGTATGGATTAACAACTGTTGTACCGGAATGATGGTTCCAAAAGCCATGAAGTTCTTGAGGAGATAGAAGTAGAGTCTACTTCAAAAAGTCAAAGGGCACCAGAGGAAATCAGAGATCCAAATGAAAGCAACAGGTTGAAGGATACACTAGACACAGGGGATACTAACGATATTGATCAAGAGTATACTTCTAAAAGTCAAGAGGCACTGGAGGAAGTTAAAGATTCAAACAAAAGCAGCAACTTAAAAAATACTAATGATAAAGGAGGCTATATCACCATTCATTTGAACCTGGAGGAAAAAGCACACAAAAATGATGAAAATGAGGATAACTCTCAAGAAGAAAAACTGGTTGAGGTCTCAGACACTGAATCAGAATCTGACAATACAAGTACTGAAATTGCTGCCCATAATGTTACAGGGGCAGTAGGTAGGATATTTGAAACTATGACTCAGAAACTTGGAATTTCTCCAAGAGGAAGATCAAAAAAAAGAAAAACTGGAAACTTCTACTGGAGGGAAATCTACAATTAGGATAAGACAGAGAAGCTGTATAGCTTGACCCCACCTCTCTACTGTTTTAATGATTAGTACAATTTCTTGGAACATTAGAGGGGTCAAGTCTAAAAAAGCTTTTATTAGATTGGTTAAAATCTCAGATATGCAAAAGGCTCACTTTGTCACTGTACAAGAGCCTTTCATCAGTGATTCAAACTTGGATAGATACAAAAGAAAGATTGGTTTTCAGAATGCTGTAGCTAACAGAAATGGGAAAATTTGGTGCTTTTGGGATGACTCTCTTGATTGCTCAGTTATTTCAAACAGTAACCAACAGATCACCTTGAAGATCAAACAATTGACTACAAACAAAAAATTTTGGTACACTATCGTATACACCAAAACTACTGTCAGGAAAAGGAAAAAATTGTGGTACAAGATCAGACTGAATAGTGCTCAAATAGATGGTCCTTGGGCTATCTTTGGAGATTTCAATGCCATCCTTTCTCCAAGTGAAAAAAAGGGGGAAGACCTCATAGGATGAGTAATAGCATGGACTTTATCTCGTGTATGGATGATTGTGGATTGTTGGATGCAGGTTATAGTGGCATTAATTATACTTGGACCAATGGCAAGAAAAGAGGGAATAGAATTTGTAAGAGGTTGGACAGGGTCTTGTATAATGAGGAATGGATTGACCACATGGGAGACACTATGGTTAAACATATGGCAAAGACTGGTTCTGACCATAATCTACTTCATCTTTCTTGTAAATGCAATTTCACTAACTTTGTTAAATATTTCATATTTCTTAACCTCTGGACAAAGCAAAAATATTTTCAACAGGTGGTCCAAGATTCTTGGCAGGAACCAGTTCTTGGAAATCCAATGTGGGTACTGCAGGAAAAGCTGAAAAGATTGGCCAAAGCATTGAGCCAATGGTCTAAAGAGACCATTGGAGATATTTTTGAAAATGTAAAGAAGTTTGAAAAGCGTATCAATGAGGAGGAGGAGAAGTTGAACTCAAATGGTAGTGAGCAGGAGAGACAGGAGCTCAATAAGGTGAATGCTGAATACATAAAGTGGATGGGCATCCAAGACAACTTCTTACAACAGAAAGCTAACATCCAATGGAATGAGGAAGGAGATTCTTGTACCAAATACTTCTTCAGCACCATTAAACAGAAAAGGAAGAGAGTTACTATTCATAGAATAAAAAATTCTAATGGAGACTGGACAGAGGGGAATGAGGCGATCAGAGATACTGCTGTGGATCACTTCCAACATCTGTTCACAGCAATAGAGGATATTCCAGATTTTGGAGTTCTTAACCTCATAGAACGCTTGATCTCTGAGGAAGAAAACCAAGAATTAAGTAGGTTCCCTGAAGAAAAAGAAATTGAGCAGGCTATTATGGATCTCAACCCAAATAGTGCTACTGGCCCAAATGGGTTTAATGGTTTTTTCTTCCAGAAATGCCGGTCCATTTTGATAAACTTTGTGCAAAGTTTTTTCTGTGGTAAAAGGCTCACAAAATATTTCACACATACTTGTTTGATCCTTATTCCCAAGGTGGACGAGCCTACTAGTTTTTCACATATGAGACCAATTAGTCTCACAAACTTTTCAAATAAGATAATTTCCAAAAGCATGGCCTCTAGACTCAACAAACTTCTACCTAATTTGATATCTGATAATCAAACTGGGTTCATAAGTGGAAGACTCATCACTGAGAATATTCTACTTACCCAGATAATTCATGGTATCAACAAAGGTAGACAAGGCAACACTGTTTTGAAATTAGATATGGAAAAAGCTTATGATAGAGTTTCTTGGTTATGCATTATCTTCATTCTTAGGAAATTTGGGTTCCCTGAATTCTTTATTGACTTGGTTTGGAGACTTCTTTCAGATGTTTGGTACTCTATCATTATCAATGTTAAAGGAAAGGATTCTTCCACTCCACTAGAGGCTTGAAACAGGGAGATCCTTTGTCACCCTCTTTGTTTATCTTAACGGCTGAACTATTGTCTAAACTTCTTAACAAGGTTTTCAACAGGGACAAGTACATAGGTTATGGTATGAACATTGACGGTCCTAAGATAAATCACCTAGCATATGTAGATGATGTTATTATCTTCACCTCTTGGGATGGATATTCCATTAAGATCATTATGAGACAACTTAGGAAATATGAGGAAGTCTCAGGTCAGAAGATTAATATTGATAAATGTCGCTACGTAACAGCTTCTTATGCTTCTGCAGGTACCCACAGAAGAATCAAAGGACTTACTGGATTCAACGTTGGGGAATTCCCCTTTACATACTTGGGTTGCCCCACCTACACTGGTAGAAAGAAAATCACGCACTGTGCTGATATCACTGCAAAGATCTTGAAAAGGATAGGAGGGTGGCAAGGCAAAATTCTTTTACCAGGAGGAAAGGCAGTTATCATTCAACAAGTTCTTCAGTCCCAAACTATGCACTTATTTGCAGCCATCTCTCCTCCAAAAGCAGTTTTAAGCCAGATTGAAAAATACTTGGCTAACTTTTTTTGGGGGCAATGTGAAGGGAAAAATAAGTACCATTGGAGTGCTTGGGACAAGATGTGCTATCCTAAGGATGAAGAAGGACTTGGGTTTAAAACTCTCACTGATATTCAAATCTCTTTTGCTATTAAAAGATGGCGGAGACTTAGGACTCAACCAAGTCTTTGGGCTGAATATTTGAAGGCTAAGTATTGTATCAGGGTAAACTCAGTTGCAAGAAGCTGGAGATCAGGACAATCACAAAGCTAGAAATAATTATTAAAATGCAGAGATGTTGCAGAACCTCATATGCTATGGAAAATCAACAATGGCTCTTCTCTCTTTTGGTGGGATAATTGGACTGGCCTTGGTCCACTGGCTTCTCTCTTACAGCCTGGAACAAGACCCGAAAATGATCTAGTGAAGGAATATATTATTGATAGCAACTGGAATACCAATTTGCTTATGGAAACAGTACCTCAGGGACTTCTAACTCACATTGAGAAGATCAAAATCAATGATCACACCTCTAATGATCAATGTTTCTGGACCATTAACAATGATGGAAAATTCACTTGTGCATCAGCAAGAGACCTTATTAGACAGAGGAAAGCAAAAAACGATACGTATAACAAGTTGTGGAAGAAAGGAATTCCTTTCAAGACCTCCTTCCTAAATTGGAGAATCTTGAAGAGAAAACTCCCACTAGATGATGCGTTAACCAAGTTTGGCCAACAAATAGTTGTTAGTGTCAAGTTTTTATGATGACAATTTTACTTGTGCAGGTATAATAATTGAATCGCACAAGGAATACATGAGCCCACAAAATAGCCCCAACAAGATGGGCTTACTCAAGTGAAGACTTCTCAGCCCTAACGAGATAGTGGCTAACAGCAGTAATAAATCGTTTCAAGGAAGGAAAGGATATCTGCAACATTAAAGAAGGAATATCCCACGGAGTGTAACAATCTTGATCCAGCAGTATCAAATCGTTTCAAGGAAGGAAAGGCTATCTGCAACATTAAAAAAGAAATATCTCATGAAGTGTAATAATCTGGATGATTGATAATGCTGCCTCAACGCACAAGGAAAGTAGCAAAAGCTCCAGCCTTATTCTTGGAAATAGGATCATTAATTCCTTTTTCCAAGGATCAAATCCCTTAGGTTGATCTCTCTGCGTGAAGAGCCTAAACAGCTATAAAAGGGCTGCTTCACAAACACAAGAAATATGCTTAGTCTCATTCTCTCAGTACTCTGCTTTAGTTTTCATAAACATTGTATGTCTGAGTGATTTATAGTGCAAGAAAAAAGAAAGGAGAGTTATAATATAGCTTGTGAGGCTTTGTATCAAAAACATTAAGAGTGATTTCAGTGTAGACGTAGGAGCTCCATTCAAACCTCCATTGTACCAAACCTTTAACGAAAAGCTGCAGAGATCACCCTTGCAACCCAAGGGGACTGGACTAGGACTCACATTGAATCGAACCTAAGATAAAATACTTTGTGTCATTTATCTTCTGCATTTTACTATTAGCGTTCTCTAAGCAAACAATCGACTACTGATCTAACCTAGTCGATTAACAGAATGAAAAATTTACAATTCACCCCCCCTCCCCTCTTGCACTTTCAATTGGTATCGGAAGCAAGGTCTCACTTTCTCGATTGCTTAACCGCACGTGAGAAAAGATCAAATGGCTGGATATCAAATTCCTGGAGCAATATTACAAGATGGGCACTCTACAACAAAACCGCCATACTTCAATGGTGAACACTATTGCCATTGGAAGGAAAGGTTCAAAATACTTGTGCAGTCAACAGATTATCAAGCCTGGATTGTAATTAAGAAAGGGCCTAAACCTATTCCAAAAACTAGCACTGAAAACAAGGAAGACACGGATACTTCAACAATTGATCTGGAATCACATGACATTACCAAAAACAACAAGAGATACTGCAAATAAATGCCAGGGCAATAGCCTTGCTCTACTGTGTAGTAAGTGGAGAAGAGTATGCAAAAATTTCAAATTGTGACACTGCCAAAGATATATGGGATATGCTTGAGGTCACCTATGAAGGAACATCAAAGGTAAGGGAAACAAAAATTGATGCTCTAAGACACGATTATGAAGCCTTTATGATGAAGGACGATGAGAACATTGAATCAATGTTCACAAGATTCAGCAAGATCATTGGAGAACTCAAATCCCTTGGAGTAACTTACGCCATCTCTCAACAAGTTAGAAAGCTTGTTAGAAGTCTACCAAAAACTTGGGAAACCAAAGCAATTGTCCTGGAAGATGAAAATCTGGATAAGTTCACTTATGATGAATTAAGAGGAAATCTGATAGCATTTGAAAAAAAATCACATTTAAAGATATTAGAAGGATGAAAAGAAGAAAGTGGTTGCTTTCAAGGCTCAAGTTGAAGAATATGATGATGACTTTAAAGAAGAAGAAGTTGCCATGATTTCCAGGCATGTGATAGAAGCCATGAGACGATCAAGAAGTAATAGAAAAGGAAGCTCAAACTTTAGAAAAGGAAAGGCTTCCACTGGGTAGTCAAAGAATGATGGGAAGTGTTATGAATGTGGAAAATATGGCCATATCGCATCTGAATATCCTGAGACAAGAAAGAAACCAACTAGAAGTTATCAAAAACAAAGAGCCTTTCAAGATTGGAGTGAAGATGAAATTTCGGATGAAGAATCTGAAGAAATTGAAAATGTGTGTTTCATGGCTCTCGAAGGAAGCAGTAAAGTAAGTTCCCATCCCTGCTCTAAATTTGAAGACACTCAAGAATTATTAGATCAAACTCTTCTAGACCTAAATAATGTCTTTGATGAATATAGGAAATTGAAGAGAGAAAAAAAGGAATGGGAATCAAAATTAGAAATCTGCGAAAAAGAAAAAAAATCTTTTCAAAATGAAGTTTACAATTTACAATCTAAAATAGATATTTTATTGAAACCCTCCGGTCACAGTTATGCCAAGTCAAACCGATCAGCGATACAAATGAGTCTACTGGGAAAAAGGTCTTACCAATGACTGATAATCTTAAAGGGAAGACAACTATTTTTTTAAAGACTGATAAATCAACTAGAACCTCTAAGTTGACTAGAAGGAAGTCTGGAATACATAGGTCAAACAATCCTTGTAAAGGTGAAGGAAAACTCCTTCAAACATGTTTTTGTTGTGGAAAACTTGGACATGACTATCATAACTGTAGATTTCATTTTTCAACTACACCTGGATGGGTATGGAAACCCAAGAAAAGTAAGTTTTTGAAACTAACCATCAAGGACCCAAGAACCCTTCGGTACATAAACAAAAGTAAATATTTTGTCTTGCAGGAACACCACAAAAAAAGAAAAAAGGGAAAATGGTATCTAGATAGTGCGTGTTCAAGACATATGACAGGCGACAAATGTCTATTCAAATCAATCACCGACTTTAATGGAGGATTAGTAACCTTTGGAGACAACTCAACTGGAACGGTAATCGGTATTGGTACTATTACTTTTGATAATTCTTGTGACATTTCTAATGTTTGGTTGGTAAAGGGACTTAAGTACAGCCTTTTAAGTGTAAGTCAGCTGTGTGACTCTGATCTTGAGGTAAGGTTTAGTAAAACAGGTTGTGTCATAGAGGACTCCTCTGGGATAAAAATCCTTCCTGGAAGCAGAAACAAAAATGTGTATACTTTGGACTCTGTCAAAAATCCTACAGGTCATATATGCTTGGCTTCAATGGGAGAAGATCTGTGGATGTGGCACAAGAAGCTTGGTCATACAAGTATGCGCCTAATTGAGAAACTGGCAAGACATGATCTTGTAATAGGATTGCCAAAACTCAACTACACCAAAGATCATATATGCGATTCGTGTCAAAAAGGTAAACAAACTAGAAACTCTTTCAATTCAAAAGATATTGTGTCTACATCTAAACCTTTGCAACTACTTCATATGGACCTTGTTGGTCCTACTAGAATTGCTAGTATTGGAGGAAAAAGGTATGCATTTGTTATAATAGATGACTTCTTTCGCTTTACCTGGGTAATATTTCTTGCTCATAAAGATGATACTCTAAAGAATTTTAAGTTCTTTTGTGAGAAAGTTCAGCGTGAGAAAGGATATTACATCACTTCCATTAGGAGTGATCATGGAGGAGAATTTGAAAATAAGGCTTTTGAAGAATTCTGCAATGACCAAGGGTACACACACAATTTCTCCTCACCTCGATCTCCGCAACAAAATGGTGTGGTTGAACGAAAGAACAAAACCCTTCAAGATATGGCAAGAACAATGATCGTAGAAACAAACTTACCACATCACTTTTGGGCTGAAGCAGTAAGTACAACTTGTCATATTCTAAACAGATGTTTGATTAGACCAATACTCAAGAAAACTCCTTATGAGCTATGGACTGGTAAGAAACCAAATATTAGCTACTTTCATCCTTTTGGATGTAAGTGTTTTGTTCACAATAATGGAAAGGAAAACCTTGGTAAGTTTGATCCTCGCAGTGATGAAGGTATATTTCTTGGTTATTCTCCTACTAGTAGATCCTATAGAATTTTTAACAAACGTACTTTATCTATTGAAGAGTCTATTCAGGTTGTATTTGATGATACTAATCACATGGCAGAGACAAGAAAAATTGCAGATGAAGAAGACGGTCAAATATCTATTGCGGTGGTTACAGGACCCACTGAAGAAAAGGCATCTTATGAGTCGACTTCTGAAACACCTCAGTTGACTGATGTTACTATTGGAACAATCCCAAATGAATGGAGAAGCGAACCTGACTATCCAAAGAAATTTGTTATTGGAGACATCAGTGAAGGGATGAAAACTAGAGCATCTAGTAAGAATAATGTAAATCTGGCTCTTATCTCTCAATATGAACCAAAGAAAGTTGGTGACGCCTCAAAAGATGAATACTGGGTAAAAGCTATGGAAAAGGAACTTGATCAGTTTGAAAAAAACAAGGTGTGGAATCTAGTTCCCAAACCTGAAAATGCGTCAATCATTGGCACAAAATGGGTATACAGGAACAAGCTAAATGAGGCCGGAGAAGTAGTCAGAAACAAAGCCCGACTTGTTGCTCAAGGATACTCACAACGGGGAAGGAGTTGACTATGATGAAACTTTTGCTCCTGTTGCCAGGTTGGAATCCATTAGAATTCTGCTTGCATATGCCTCTTTTAAAAAATTCAAACTTTTTCAAATAGATGTCAAAAGTGCTTTTCTAAATGGGTTCATTGAAGAAGAAGTGTATGTCAAAGAGCCGCCAGGTTTGAAAATCCAAAATTTCCCTATCACGTTTTTAAATTAACTAAAGCTTTATATGGTCTTAAACAAGCTCCTAGGGCATGGTATGATCGTTTAAGCTCATTCTTGGTAAGTCACGATTTCTTCCGAGGAAAGATTGATACAACACTTTTTATTAAACGATCCTCCTTAGGAAATCTCATTATACAAATTTATGTTGATGATATTATTTTTGGAAGCTCTAACCCCTTTATGTGCAAGGAATTCTCTGATCTTATGCAAAGCGAGTTCGAAATGAGTATGATGGGAGAATTAAAATTCTTTTTGGGACTACAAATTTATCAAACTGATAGTGAAATATTTATATGTCAAGCAAAGTATGCCAAGGAACTCATTCAAAAATTTGGAATGTCTGACTCAAAAGCTATGGGAACTCCAATGAGTCCTACTTGTACTCTTCATAAGGATGAGGCAGGATAACCTGTTGATGAATCTAACTATCGCGGTATAATTGGATCGTTAGTTTACCTAACTGCCAGTCGACCAGATATCATGTTCAGTGTGTGCAGGTGTGCTAGATTCCAAGTTGCTCCAAAGGAATCTCATCTTACTGCTGTCAAGCGTATTATTAGATACCTTCATGGAACAACTAATTATGGTTTATGGTATCCTAACACCAATGATTTTACACTTGAAGGTTTTTCAGATGCAGACTTTGCAGGTGATAAAGATGATAGAAAAAGTACCAGTGGTACTTGCCAGCTTCTAGAAAATCTCTTATTTCCTGGAATAGCAAAAAATAGGGATCAGTCTCTCTCTCTACTACTGAGGCTGAATACAATGCGGTTGGTCACTGCTGTACACAGCTAATTTGGATGTCTTATCAACTAAGCGATTATGACTTGTTTTTTAAACCTATAAAAATTTTCTGTGATAATTCGAGTACTATCTGTCTGTCCAAAAATCCTGTTTATCATTCTAGGGCCAAGCATATAGATATTAAGCATCATTTTATCAAAAATCATGTTGCTCAGGGAGATTTTGAAATAGTTTTTGTTAACACTGAAAACCAGCTTGCTGATATTTTTACTAAACCTCTTCTTGAAGAACGTTTCTGCATGCTAAGAAGATCTTTGGGAATTATTGATAAATCTGTCTAATTATTTACCATGTAAAAATTCATGCCATAATTTTCGGCTATTCAAATCTTTGCCATAAATTGCATTCCCATCCCAATTATGACCGTCCCATCTTCCCATGTTTTACTTCCTCTTTTTACTTTCCCCATAAAATCCTTTCCCCTTTTTCATCCATATCCCCATAAAACCTTTCCATCTTCCTCTCTACCTTTCCCTGCCAAACCCTTCTGTCTGTATCTTGTCTCTTCAATGGCGAAAAATGCGAAAACCCATCTTCTCTCCATACGCCAAAGCTCCAGGCTCAAGGAAATTGGTAAGAGTCTCTCTCCTGCTCCTCATGACTCTGTAAACTCCGGCGACTCCTCTTCCTCTGACGCCTCCGACTCCGTTCCAATTTGCAATCCTGGAAAGCGAGTTTTTGTTGATGCTGCATGCTCAACCTCCTCAAAGAAACTCAAAACCATTACTGATAAACCCCTTGATCTTCACAAAACATTTTGGGATGACCACCATCAAGAACTTTTCTTGTCTCTTGAAGACAAAACCATCGTCTCTGGTAGGATTGTTGATCTTAACCATAAGCTTTCTCTGTGTTGTAAGGTAAAACATTTATTTGTCTATCAAGGTTGGGAATTTTTTTTCAAAACCCCTCCTCATGTGTATGAAACCCCTGTTCGTATGTTTTATGTAAATTTTCGGTCCTCTAAAGCTAATGAACTCGAAACCATGGTCCTTGATACCCACATTGTATTAAATTGCTCTGTCCTTGACTCTATTTTTGGTTGCACCTGTTCTGGTTTTTTCGAACTACCCAAAAATTCCTGGCCTGAATCTCTTGAAGTCTCTTTTGATGATGTTAAGAAAACCCTTTCCAATTCCACCTCGTTCCCCCGCTCAAATCGTCCGTCCAACATCTCTTTTGAGGCTCGTGTGTTGGCTCATCTGGTTGAGACTATTATTTTCCCTCGTGCTGGGTCCTACTCTACTATCTCCCATCATGATACCATCTTTTCTTTTTGCCTTCTCTCCAAGAAGAAAATCAATTTGTCCTCCATCATCATCAACTACATGATTGAGTATGCTTCAAATACTTCTAGCCTTCCATATGGTATGCTTATCTCCCACATACTTGAAGTCCATAAAATCGATTCAGTTGACTATCCCATTACTCTCGTTAAGCAGTGTTACAACTCTAGGGCGTTTGGTAGCATAGGGTATGTCTTGAGCAATGAATCTTGGGTGCTAAAGGACGTCTATGATGCATCTCAACCCGGTCCTTCCACCAAAGTGAAAAAATCAGATCCTTCTGTTGTCTCTACTGAATGTTATGCAGAACTTCTCTCCAAACTTTCCTCTATGGATAAAAAAATTGAGTCCATCAAAGACTTAATGGCATCCACATTGTCTCTAAGCTGCGGGTTAAACTGGATGCTATGATAAAGGAAGCGGTCAAACTGTCCGCCAAGCTTCAAGCCAGTGTTAGCGCCATGCCTGAACGTCTTACTACTCCGTTGACTGAAATGAAGGATGCTATTGTGAATACCTTGGCTTATTTCCTTCGTCGTCCAGTCTTCCGACGCCAAGAGTAGTTCCTTTTCATTTGGTTGTTTTTGGTCTATTTAAACAATAATTTTGTGGGACTTAAGTTTGGTTGCGTTTGTGTTTCACTTTGGTTTAATCTTTTTGTCTTTGCTTGGTTCAGCATCTTACAAATGTTATAAGTCTATATCTATGTTTGCTGTTTTATTTGCCTTTCTTTTTGAGTGATGCCAAAGGGGGAGAACTAGACAGTCAACTGTTCAGGGGGAGCCTCCCCCCATTTAGGGGGAGCATCCGTCACAGGGAAGTTGACTACTTCTCATTTAAAATTGTCATCCTCAAAAAGGGGGAGATTGTTAGTGTCAAGTTTTTATGATGACAATTTTACTTGTGCAGGTATAATAATTGAATCGCACAAGGAATACATGAGCCCACAAAACAGCCCCAACGAGATGGGCTTACTCAAGTGAAGACTTCCCAGCCCTAACGAGATGGTGGCTAACAGCAGTACTTTCCAGCAATAATAAATCGTTTCAAGGAAGGAAAGGATATCTGCAACGTTAAAGAAGGAATATCCCATGGAGTGTAACAATCTTGATCCAACAGTACCAAATCGTTTCAAGGAAGGAAAGGCTATCTGCAACATTAAAGAAGGAATATCTCATGAAGTGTAATAATCTTGATGATTGATAATGCTGCCTCAACGCACAATGAAAGTAGCAACAGCTCCAGCCTTATTCTTGGAAATAGGATCATTAATTCCTTTTTCCAAGGATCAAATCCCTTGGGTTGATCTCTCTGCGTGAAGAGCCTAAACAGCTATAAAAGGGCTGCTTCATAAACACAAGAAATATGCTTAGTCTCATTCTCTCAGTACTCTGCTTTACTTTTCATAAACATTGTATGTCTGAGTGATTTATAGTGCAAGAAAAAAGAAAGGAGAGTTATAATATAGCTTGTGAGGCTTTGTATCAAAAACATTAAGAGTGATTTCAGTGTAGACGTAGGAGCTCCATTCAAACCTCCATTGTACCAAACCTTTAACGAAAAGCTGCAGAGATCACCCTTGCAACCCAAGGGGACTGGACTAAGATTCACATTGAATCTGAACCAGTATAAAATACTTTGTGTCATTTATCTTCGCATTTTACTATTAGCATTCTGCGAGCAAACAGGTCAACTCGGTCTAACCTAGTCGACTAACGAACGTAAAAATTTACAATTCACCCCCCCCCCCCTCTTGCACTTTCAATAGTGTCCAAATGTAATTGTTGCAGCACCCCCCAGGCAGAAACTACTCAACATATATTTGTGGAGGGTGATATAGGTAAGAGAGTCTGAAGTTTTTTTGCTAATTCAATGGCCATTAAACTCAATAAATCCCATATCAGGCTACTTATGTGGAGCTAGTGGGCGAATGAATTCTCCAATCCTTTGGAAAAAACCCTTTGTGCTATTCTTCCCAACATCATCAATTGGAAGTTATGGAAGAGAAGGTGTAATAGCAAATATGGACAGCACTCCACCTCTATGTACAGAAGCATATCTCAAGTATGCTTTCAAGTTAAAATTCTATTATATAAGCATTTTAAGCAGACTAACCTTCACTTGTCTTGGAAAGATATTTGTTGTGTTGCAGATAATTATGTACCGACCATCACAAGCATTCCAATTTATTGGGATAAGCCACCTCTATTCAGTTGCAAAATCAATACAGATGGAAGTTCTCTATGTGGATTGAACAAAGCTGGAGCGGGAGGAATTATCAGGAATCAAGATGGAGAGATGCTACTTGCTTATTCTGAAAGACTGGAATTCCGCAGCAACAACATTGCTGAGGTCAAAGCTGCTATCCTAGGACTTCAATATGGCTATACTCTAAGAATGCAAAATGTGATCCTGGAAATGGACTCCAAAATTATCGTTGATATGATAAATGGAGCTAACAAGCCATCATGGAAACTCCAAGCATTGATTGATATTATCAAAGACTGGCTAAGGAAATTGAATGGCACAGCTAGACATTGCTACAGAGAAGCAAACATAGTAGCTGACATTCTTTCAAAACAAGGCTCCATTCTCGGTCTAAACAGTGTTTATCAAGACCATAGGAATCTTCTAAAGAATGCCATTGGTGCGTATAGACTAGATAAGGCTGGAATGGCTAATTTTAGGATAAGGAGGAAGAAAGTAGGTATTGGCTAATGCCTACAGAACAAATGATGAATTTCTCAAAGAAGAAGATTTACCATTTGTTCAGCTATTCTTTTGTAAGCTGATTCGAAAAAGGGGAAATCCCTCTTTAGCATAGGAATGGCCTGTCATTCCTTTATGCTGGACGGTTACAATGTAACTGTCCTTTTTGTGTAATTTTGTTCATAATAAAATTGAAAATTTAAAAAAAAAAAAAAAGTTACTAACTTGGGGAATTTGGCAATAAATTAAACGGTGTGTTAGAATTTTTTTAGTGGAACTATCAACTACTCCCTCCGTTTCAATTTATGTGAACCTTTTCGGAGTACGAGGGTCAAACTTTATAACTTTGACCGTAAATTTCGACAATGATTTTTCAAGTTTGTAAAAATAAAATTTATATATTTAGAAACTACATTAAAATTACTATGAGTCATGTAATTTATAATCCAAGTAATTAAGAAAAAATGTAAGAAAAGCGCGGTCAAAGAGCCAGCACGTAGACTCTCCAACTAGTAATAGGTTCACAAAAATTGAAACAGAGGGAGTATGTGTTTCCTCTATTTCCCGAAACAGTGCGTGTGCTATGGCTTTTCCGTAAAAACTTTAATTTGTATTTAAACAAAGGGGAAAAGGGGGAAAAATAAAAATAAAAAGGAGGAAATAGATAAATAGGTTTCTTGGCTCTAGTGAGTGCCACGTCAGCGGTCCTTTGCCTGCTTTTATATATATGCTAGTGTATTTGCCCACACCTCGCGTGGTCGGAAAAAAAATTCTTTTGTAAATATAAATATCATAGATTTAATGAAAGAAGAATAAAAATACAAAAAAGGTTGACGTAGATAAGTAAAATAAACATAAGCCCCATAGCTGGTAATAAGTAGAGTTGTGTGCTTGTAGCAGGGGCGGCTCAACAGTATTTGTGGCCTAAAGCCAACATTTGATGAGAGACCTAAAACATTTTCTTAAAAGAAAATTCACACACACACACATACCATACATCCACCGTCTATTTTCTTTAAAAAGACATTAACTTATTATCCTATTGTGGGTGTTAAAAAAAAAAGAAAGGCCCCCAAATTTGGGTGTCTAAAACTCAAGCTTTAGTTGCTTGATCCTAAACCCGGCTCTGGCTTGTAGCCTCTTATAATAAATATAGTAGGAGTAATATTTATTTCTACCAAGGAAATAAAATTTTACACATAAATGCACAAAAGTAGAACATGCCAATAAACTAAATAATTGTGGATTTATTGAAAAGTAAAAGATAAATATAGAGAAAAAGCAAAGAAGAAGGGGATAAGAATGTAACACATGTCTGCTAACCTCGAACTCCATTAAGAGCATCTCCTTTAAGAGCATCTGCTTGATACAAACAAAGAAAATCAAACTCCTAAAGAAGTTACAAACCCAAAAGACCAAAGTAAGTAAGCGGGCATTATACTCTAGATCCAACCAATCAGATATGCAAACATGAAAGGCAATTTATGAAAAGGGAAAAGAAAAAGGAGAGTATCTTTTGTTAACTACATATTTTGCTCGATATCAAATTATAGTTTGAGAATCGTAGAAGTTAACCATTGTTGTAGATCGTTTGGATGCAGAAGGAAGTACATAATACGGAGATAAAAAGCGACGGGACTGATTAGTATGTTTTGAGGCGAGTCATAAGGGATCAAGATTGCTGACATCCCGAAGTGTATTAGTACCTTTGTGTGTTGAGAAACATCATGAGAATTATCTATATATAAAACAATAGTTGAACATAAATCACCTTATTATAAGGAAGTGTATCTGTAAGAGATGTTCATTTTAATTATAGATGAAAGCTTTCTAAAATTCTGTGACAAATTCTTCCTTATTTTTGGTTCCACATTTTATCTTCACGACAACTTTGTCTCGCAAAATTAATTATATGTTTAAAGATAAATAACACAAAGGTCATTGAAAAATCAAATAATACATTTTGTCCTTTGAAAGTTATGCATTCCATGAAGATAAGGAGTTGATACATTTCGAGTTTTATTACTAACTAGTGATTGAATAGATACGAAACTTGCATTTATGTTTAAGAAATTTTTTCGAGGCTTCTACAAATATAGTTTAGATGAAATTCAAAGTACAAAAAATAGTTGACATATTGGATATAAACTACTTCAAGTTAATAACTTCCAACATTTCAAACGATCACTATCTTACATAAATGAGGGTCTGATTAGGCAATCATATAGAATTAATCATACTTGAGTTTCGTAGACTTGTTTACTACCACAGAGGTTGATTGTCAATCGATTATCACTCGTCAGAAAATCAGTATCATAAGTTTGAATTTTTTTTTTATAGAAACATGTAAAGATCTTCAAATAAATTTCTGGAAAAGAAGTTTATATGTTATCCTTCAAGTCTATGCATCTAATTTTTGTTAGTAATTATTATACAAACTCAAATAAAAACGGATGGTGAATCATGTACCTTGGATGTAAATCTTTGTCATCTAAAACGCAATGAAAGTTATAGGTCTTATTCTTTGCAACCCAATATCACCACTTAGACGCTTGCATATTCAATTTTCTTTAGTTAGCAAAAATTGTGGATGTGCATATATTGTAAAATTGAATGTCCCCATATCAATGGTCAATCTTAATAAGATGAATATAACAATCAACAAAATTTAAAGAACGGAAAAGGGCCAAATTATCCCTAAACTTTGGAAAATAGTTCATCCATACCCTTCGTTATACTTTAGGGTCAATTATACCCTTACCGTTATACTATGGGTCAATTATACCCTTTATGTCAAACGGTTGCCACGTGGCATCATCTCAAACCTTCAAAATTATTTTCCCCTCAAATAATTTTTTACCCACTAAAATAATCCAACCCGACCCGGATTTATTTTATTCAGCCAAACTAATACAGACCCAACCCATTTACCCTAAAAACACCACCCCCCTCCCCCCCCCCCCCCCAAAAAAAAAAAAAAAACTCCCACACTCTCTCTCAATGCAAAGATATAACTCCTTAAGGATGCAACTAGAAATAACAGAAATCAACGTGCAAATTAACATTCCATGGAACTACTTCAATTGTCTTGACTCTCAAAACCTAGTCCAAAGTTAAAAAATGATCTCTAAAAGAAAGACGGCACAACCTCGAAGAACCCTGCAGAAGCTAATCACACTCATTCTGATGAAAATGTCATTTATTTAAAATTCCTCGTTTGCTTTTCATTCTTTTCTTGTTCCCCTATGTCGACTATGGTAAAAAGGACAAGAGTTCCATCAATCTACGTCCCTTCATAATCTGTTAGGGGTAGGTCTCCCCAGAATTACTTGAAAAAAGATATCCTAAGAACACGCCTACTAGCCCAGGACATCAAATATTGGGTCTGTATTAGTTTGGCTAAAAAATTAAAAAAAATCGGGTTGGGTTGGGTTATTTTAGTGGGTAAAAAATTATTTGAGGGGAAAATAATTTTGAAGGTCTGGAATGATGCCACGTGGCAGCCGTTTGATATAAGGGTATAATTGACCCCATAGTATAACGGTAAGGGTATAATTGGTCCTAAAGTATAACGAAGGGTATGGATGAACTATTTTTCAAAGTTCAGGGGCAATTTTGGCCCTTTTCCGTTTAAAGAATTGGTCTAGTATCACCAAGTCACCACTTTAAACAAATCAAGAATAAATTATTTTATATGAATACTGAAAACCAATCAAAAGAATAGTCTTCAGATCTTTTAACCGAATTTGTTATTTCCTTTGAAAGATGCATCGCTGCCTAATCAACCAATCACAAGCAATTTATTTGTAAAAAGAAAAAGTAACTTGTCAAGTAAAACACTACAAAAAAAAGGCTAGATTTGTGGAGGTTTAATTGCGGGGGTTATTATAGCCGCCACAAAATTATACTAATTGTGGAGTTTAGTGTAGGCCCCGCTATTTTTCATTAGATTTGCGGGGGTTTTAACCCCAGCTAAACCTATTAAAAAAAAAGGGCGCCACAACTATAAACCCAAAACCTCTTTTTTTTTTTAATTTTGCCCCTCATTTTTTGCCAACCTCGGCTACCCAACTATCTGAACACTCTCTCTCTCTCTAAAATTTCCCCAATCGCTCATATTTTCAGATTTCTTAGAAAATCTAAGGTTGAAGATCCAAAATCAATGTTGAAAATCAAAAATCAATGTTGAAAATATAAGATTTCTTCAAGTTTCTACTGATTTTCAGGTATTCTTTTTCCTTTTTTTTTTTTTGATTTTTCTCTATAAATTGTTATTTAGTTTATTTTCATCTTGCATGTGGTTTTTCTATGCATCAATGCTGGATTTTTGTATTTTTCCACAATTAAAGTTCACAGTTTGAAGGCATACATAGTTGTTGTGACTTGGATAATAACTAGAAATAACAACAGTAAATAGCATTTGTTTGATCCTTTGATTTGGATTTTGGAACTTATGAACTCGTTATTTTGAATCGGAAATAAAATTGTGATTTAATTTAATTTGTAACCTGCATGTGGATTTTCTCTGCATAGTTGTGTTTTTTTTTCCACTGATTCTACTGAAATTAACATGAATCAGTAGAATCGGTGGTGATAAACTTAGTATGTGAAATTAACATGAATTATTTGTGTTTTGTAAGTAATGTTCTTAATTTCGATATAATTACTTGCTAAACTAGTTGATTATCTGCAATTCTAACCTGCGTTTCAATTTATACAATTATTTGCCTTATTTTTATGTAATGTTCTTGCTATTTGTGTTAAATTAATTTCTTATGCTTTGTGTTTAGCAAACACTGTAGTATAATCTCTTTTTTCATATGCATTTCTTCGTATTTCGCTTATCACTGATCTTGTGCTTTTGTATCAATCATTGAAATATGCATATTTCTGCTCAGCGAAATGTTAGATTTCATAGTCGAATTGTAGCTTACTGAAAAAAATTAGGTATTTGTGTGAATCGAGTTAGATTTCAAATTCTAGCTTATTACGACTTAGGTAGTTGTGTTTATCTATGGAGAAATTGGAAATTTAGTTTAGATTTGTGTGTGAATCTACTTAGATAGTTGTGTTATTAGACTAGTTTGTAAAATTTATTTCTGAAGTAAAGCAGCAAATTTTGGCTATCTCACGTATGCTTGTATAATTTTGGCTAGACAACTCATGATGATGACTAGTTCTAATCTCTGGTCAACCAAAAGATGATGACTAGTTTAAATTCTGCCTCTACTACTTGTTTGTTGTATACTTCCTACTTCTCAGTTATCCGTTTTTTGTTTCATTAATTGCTTCAAACCAAACAACAAACTTGTTTGTATTGGGTTTCTGATGTGCAATTCTGTCTCGACTAATACATGATAATTTATAAACAAGCACAAATATTGTTCTGTTTATGCTATATCCATAAATTAGGTTACTAAACTGTTCTTTCGCATGAAATTCTGTAGGTTATATTCAACTCTTCTTCTCAAAAATCTGATTTTTGTTCATCAGTTTCACTTGTTGAAAGGTTATAAACCAGTACTCCCCGATGGATAAATCTTGGATTGGAATGCCTAGAACCACAACTAAATATTTGATTGGGTTGAATCAATTTCTAGATTTTTCATTTACGAACGGAGCTGTAAGAAATAAAATAAAATGTCCGTGTCCTAAATGTGGGAATGAGAAGTGGCAGACTAGAAATATAGTGTACAATCATTTGATCGACAAGCCATTCCCTCAAAATTATGTCACTTGGGTTATGCAAGGGGAAACAGATCTATTGCAAAACTCCGAAAATATAGAGATTATCCCAGATACATTGCCTCCTGAAAATCCTATAGAATTATTAATTAATGAAGCATTTCAGGGCTCAAGGCATAAGCACATTGATGTAGATCCGTCACAAGTAGTTGGAGAAGAAGAAATGTTATATGATACGCCTTCAAATAACAAAGATTTTTTTGAGTTGCTTAGAGATGGAAGTGAAGAATTATTTGAAGGGTCCAAGTACTCAAAGCTAGAGTTTTTGTTAAAGTTGTATCACATAAAGTGTTCGTCTGGGCTAAGTGACAAGGGAATGACTATGATTCTAGATCTACTTAGGGATGCATTTGAGTTTGCAAGGATCCCTAATTCTTTCTACGAGGCCAAGAAAACCATAAAAAAGCTTTCTCTTGATTATATCAAGATAGATGCTTGTCCGAATGACTGCATGTTGTACTGGGGAGATGATGCTGATGAGGAAACATGTAAGCATTGCCACGTCTCTAGATGGAAGCCTAACAGGAAGAGCAACACTAATCATGTGCCTTCTAAAAAGAAGAAGCAAAAGAAAATGCCTGCAAAAATATTACGTTACTTTCCGCTAAAACCAAGATTGCAAAGATTGTTCATGTGCTCTAAGATTGCAGAGCAGATGCGATGGCATGCAAAGAATAGTAATGGAGATGGAATCATGAGGCATCCTAGAGATGGTGAGGCGTGGAAGAGGTTTGATACTACTTTTCCTGAATTTGCTTCTGATCCTCGAAATGTTCGTTTAGGCCTGGCTAGTGATGGTTTTAATCCTTTTGGGACGATGAGTACTACTTATAGCATTTGGCCAGTGATTTTGATTCCATATAACCTGCCACCTTGGTTGTGTACGAAGCAACCAAATTTGATCCTATCAATGATCATTCCAGGTCCACGTACGGCAGGGAATAATATAGATGTATACCTACAACCCCTTGTTAAGGAGTTGAATGAGTTATGGTGTGAAGGTGTGGAAACTTTTGATTCATCAAAGAATGAAATGTTTAGAATGCGAGAAACTCTTATGTGGACAATCAGTGACTTTCCCGGACTTGATATGTTATCCGGTTGGAACACACATACTAGTTTTGCATGTCCGTCTTGCAATTTTGACACAGAACCTTGTCGACTTCGTCACAGTAAAAAATGGTGCTTTATAGGTCATCGCCGGTTTTTGGTAGGAAATCATAAATTTAGATTGATGAGACATCATTTTTTTGGCAATGTGGAGGAGAGGAACCCGCCAAGAAAGTTATCCGGATCAGACATTTTGCAACAAGTGAAGGAAATTGATGTTACATTTGGAAGACCAGTAGAGTTGAATAATAGAAGGAAAAGAAATAGACAAAGAAATGTTGGGGAAAATGTAACTCAACAATGGAGAAAAAAAAAGCATATTCTTCAATCTTCCATATTGGGAATTCAACTTGTTACGCCATAATTTAGATGTTATGCACATTGAGAAGAATGTGTTCGACAATGTTATATACTCTTTGCTAAATGATAAACATAAATCAAAGGATCATGTTAATGCTCGAAAAGATCTACAAGATATGGGTATAAGGCGCGATCTATGGCCAGACGAGAATGAGAATTGTTGGCTTCTTTGCATTTACCATTCCAGTTAATAAGAGACTTGCCTTTCTCAAAACTTTAAAGAATGTCTCTGTGCCGGATGGTTACTCAAGTAATATTTCTCGTGGTATTGATCTGGATAATAAGAGGATATTTGGATTAAAGACTCACGATTGTCACATCATTATGGAGCAATTATTGCCCATAGCAATTCGAAATGTGCTTCCAAACCAGGTTGTTGCAGCCTTGGCAGAGCTTTCTTCATTTTTTAGACAACTTTGTTCGAAAACCTTGAGCCTCTCGGACCTTGAAAAGCTACAAGATCGGATTGTACTCACACTTTGCCACTTAGAGATATTGTTCCCTACATCCTTTTTTACTGTAATGGTTCATTTAACTGTCCATCTAGTGGATGAAGTAATGAAAGGTGGTCCGGTACATTATCGGTGGATGTATTTTGTTGAAAGGTAAATATTTGACATTCAAAATTCTTTCTTTCGAAGTAAATGCTTTTTCTAATATCTTCTTGCTTTGGTTATAGATTGTTAGGCCATTTCAAGTCCCTTGTAGGGAATAAATCACAACCAGAAGGTTCCATAGCTGAAGGTTACATAGTTGAAGAAGCTCTGACTCTTTATTCTCGTTATTTTGAGGATATGGAGTCGAGAGTAAATAGGCCTAAACGTGTAAATGATGAACCAAATCATAACATGGCTCCTGAGGAATCATCTTTATTCCCTCCACAAGGTAAACCTGTCGTAGGCTCAAATTTCCCTTTGACTCAACTGGAGAAGACTCAAGCTCATCGATATGTGTTACTTAATTGTGCAGCAGTAAAGCCGTTTATTGAGTAAGAAATATAAATTTATTTGAATTCTGACAAAAACATTAGAGTAAAGTGATTTAAATTGATACAGTCAACTCCTTCGTAGTGAATTTAGAGATCACATAAGAAGGAGTTCAAGAGGTCGTCGAAAACTTTTGCCAACAGAAATAGAAAAGAGAGTTAATAAGGAGTTTCCTGATTGGTTTCCAAAGAGAGTAAGTGAAAGGTAAATATTTGTCTATTCTTAATTAAGTTTCTTGTCTGAATTTTGTATTTGACAAAACTAATTTTGTTTATTTAGATTATGAATCCGGATATAGCCAATACAATCTCTACTGATTTGGAGTTTTTAGCACGGGGTCCGATGACAAATGCAAGAAGGTTCACTGCTTATAACATTAATGGATTCAAATTTCGGACTTTGTCTAGAGAACAAGGATCGAAAACTCAAAACAGTGGAGTTTTCCTTACCTCTGACACCTCGTGTATTGCATCTAATGCTGATAGATATGCGAGGCAAGCTGACTTGCCATATTATGGGAAGGTGGAAGATATTATTGAGCTTAATTATTATGGTCGATTCAGGGTTTGTCTCTTTAAATGTCAATGGGCTGACACTACTCGGAGTAGAGGGTTCAAAAGAGATGCTTGGAATTTTAATTGTGTCAATTTTTCTAGATTGATTCACACCGGCGATCGTGAGGATCATGATCCTTATATTGAAGCATCTCAAGCAAATATGGTCTATTATGTTGATGATGAAACTGATGAAGGATGGAGTGTGGTTGTACATTTAAAGCCAAGAGATTTGTTTGACATGGGAGAGCTTGATGAAGGAGAAATGTACGAGAATGAGCCATACCAACAACAAGATTTTGATCAATTTTTTGATGTTGATTATGAAAATGTCCCAGTTGCAATAGAGGAGCATATGTCTGAATAGGAATTAAGCTCCTTAGTTCAATGCCAAATCAGTAGTAGTTTTTCATTCCGTTCCTTAGTTCTTATTGGTAATTTAGCTGCAATCTCCATTTATAAATCAGAAAATTGTCCCAAAAACCTTGCATTCTTTAATTTTTTTTTCCAGATCTTACCAAAATTTGCTGAATATCCTGGTGAGTATTTTTAACCCTGGATATGTTTTTGTTAATCAACTAGCTATGTGTGTGTTTCATCTACTTTTATTGCTTGCAGATATGCCGAAGCCCAAGCGTTACGAGAACGTACAGAACTCAGTTCACTCAGCATCTACTTCACGAGGTGCAGCACAATCTTCATCAACAACTGAATCAGAACCTTCACATTTTCATGATACACCATTACCTCATCAACTACTGAATCAGAATCTTCGTCAACAACGGCTGACTTCATTTCTTCAACCGATACCACGGCGGACTCCTTCAGTTCAGGATTCAGCACAGCCAACTCCATCAGTTCAGACCACAACGCAGCCGATTCCATCAGGTCAAACCACAACGCAGCCGATTCCATCAGGTCAAACCACAACGCAGCCGATTCCATCAATTCAAACTGCGTCACAGTCGAAACCACCTAAAAAGTCTAGTGGACGTGAGTCTATGTCACATTGGACGGTAGATGCAATTGGTAATTTCTGCTTCTTACTTCTTCTTTCTTCCTCCTCCGCCTTATTCTTCTTCTTTCTTCTTTCTTCTTCTAGCTGCTGTGGGGGTGGGACTGGCAAAATTAGTTCTGCTGCAGATGGTTTAGCTTCCATGCTGTTGAAAATGACAGAAAATTTGACATTAGATGCATTATTACTCGTCCAAAGTAAATTTAAGGACATTGCCTTGTGAATCTTTTATGACATATTGACCCCTCAAGTGTAAGATATCAGATGTATAAAGAGTACATGTGTGTTGCTCTAGAAAAGGACACTAGTATAGTACTAAAGAAAACTGTAAACAAAATAACTCTAACATCGCCAATCTTTAACGAGTTAGCAACATATATATCTAGAGAACTTAGAATAGGTATACATTCTATGTCGAAGAAAAATAAAACATGCGCAATCTTGAAGCTTCTTTAAATGAGCTTGTCTTCTACTAAAGTTCTTGATGGTAAGAAAAAATGATTACCCAAATGTTATTTGATTGTGATTTCTGAATTTCGGGTTTTTATCTTTTCAGATTCACAAGGAGCTATCAAGAAACTCAAACTGAAGAAAACGGACGTGTTCAATCTATCTAATGGAGAACGTATTGTGGTTGATTTTGACGACTTAGATTCTCCTATTGGCGAAGGACAAGGCATTCTTGCAGGTTTTTGTGGAATTTTAGCAAGAGACAGCTCCATATTTCCAGTTCACTTTGAAAAATGGTCGGATTTACCTGCAGCATACTTCAACAATTGCTTTGATCAATTTATAAAGGTATAGGCTATAATGAGGCTTAATTTCCTCTTTTCTTCTATTTAATCATAACTAATCACCCGTGATTTGGTTATTGCTTTAGGAATTGTTTGTGACATAGAAAAACCTAAATCCTTTTCTTTCTTTAACTCATAAGGGTGTTTTCAGAAGTTGCAATCTGAAGACCTCTTTAGTAATCCTCCTTACGATAATTCAACTAGAACAGGAATATTCATGAAGCATAGAAATTGATATTCCATGTACAGATGTAGGGGATAATATATTGAAAAGTGTCCTCCTCCTAAAAGTCTGTAAGAGTAAACAATCACACATTTCATTCGGGGAAATCTCGACAGTTGCTGTCTTTACAACAAATAATCACATTTAACAGAAAATAAAAAGTGGACTGTATATTTGCATATAATAGATAAGCTAACCATTTCTTTTATTCTTGCAGCCGCGATTTTGTTTTAGGACCAGCGAGTCAAATGCAAGGCGATATGCATATAGTTCGATGTGTAAGAAGTGGGGTGCAAGAAGGCTAAAGTTGTTTAATGCAATTGATGACCCACTTAAGAGCAGAGATCAGATAAGAGCTGAGGCAATTAATAAAGTTCCAGATGGGATTCCACGGGATCAATGGATTTCTTATGTTGATTACCGCCTTAAAGAAAAAACAAGGGTATTTATTTAAATGCTTCAATTGGTATGTGTAATTATATGGCTATTTGTTTATATATCTTAACTTTTGAGTATCTTTTTGTAAGGAAATGTGCAAAATAAATGCTGAAATTCGGAAGACACAAACCATTTCACACATCGGTGGCTCCAAACCCAACTCCAAAAGAAGGGCTGAAATGGTGAATGTTTTTGCTTCATTTTGGATTACTTGAGTGAAACTGGAATCTGTTCCTAGTTAGTTAAGTTATTGTGGCTTTGATTTTTCTATTTATAGATGGCTAATAGCGGACAAAATCTCGGACGAGGTCAACTTTATCTTGCTACTCATAGGAATGAAGATGGATCATATGTTAATGAGGCAAAGAAAAGAGATATGTGTAAGTTTTTATGTAATTGTGGATTGATGAAAATTTCTTCAAATCATCTTCCAAATGGATAGTTCTTACTGTAATCTATGTAGATATAGTTTGACATGATTCTTGACAATATGAGTACATTTATGAGGACCTTGTCCAAAAATGAATACATTTACAAGGACCTTAATGATATTAGAGTTTGAAGTCTGTGTTCTTGGTTTTAACTTTAATAGTTCCAAACTTTAGTTGAGTGTTAAAATGAGAAAATGTAGTAAGCTCATACCAGAATGCTTGCAACCATCATTAGGGTAAATGTTAAGATAGGGACAATGGTTGGCAAAGCAGTGAGTAGAAGTGAGGAATTTTTTCTTTTTGATCAAGTAGAAGTGAGGAATTATGATGCAATAAGAAGGTTTGGAAAAACAAGGCCAGGGAGTCTAAAAAATATACTTTAATTTATTTTTATCTTGTCAACTGGTACTTGAGTTAATCGTGTGTCTTTGTGTTTAGGAAAAAATTGAGCAAGCCATGACTCAAAGCACCGCAGATGAGTCCGAGATTTCGCCAAATCATGCCGTCGGAAAGGTACTAGGAAAAGAGCATTCCGGACGGGTAAGGTGCTTGGGATTAGGAGCCGTCCCAAGTAGAGCTTTTAAACAAACAAGACCCCGTTATAGTGATTTGAATGCTTCAAGTTACAATAATGGTTCATGTTCTTCTCAATGGCAAGAGAAGTACAATCAGATGTTGAGTGCTCACAACAAAAGCCAAGACGACCTCAATTTTCGATGAATGCTCACACCGAAATGATGAGCGCTTTCAAGATGTATATGATAAGGAAAGAAGGAGAATACCCGAAGAATTTGTGGGATCTTTGTTTCTACTACTCCTCCTTCAACGGTAAGATTGTTAACTTTGAAATGTAACTTACTCACATCCTAGATTAATCTCAAACTATAATCCCTTCATTGTAGACTTGTTGGAACCTGAAGTAGTTCCTTCTATGTACCTTTTTCTGTTAAGATGATAATGTCAGTAGTTATGCTCTATTTTTATTGTCATTCTTCAAGAATGGATACCTAGGGAATCTGGATCTAGACAACAAATATAAAGGTACATTTTTTGATAGCTACTTTATTGATGGATGATACTCTGTGTCCCTTCAATAATAGGACAAAGATTTTGTTGATATGGACATCCTTTTTATTGTTTTAGATGGTCTGAATTTTGGACAAGATTTGAAGGTTAAGTAGACACCGCACCGCCTCAGGAAATCAGCCAAAAAACTGGACCCATTATTCAACCCCATAATTTGATTCTCTTAATTAATTTCTCTTCACCTGTGAAAATTAACATGGACTGAAAATGGATAGTATATAGTTAAGGTTACAAAAGATTCAGAGGGGTTGTGTAGAAATTAGGAGGAAAGTTAAGATATACTATATATATTTGGGAACTTTGCAGAAGTTGGCAGAAGTTGAAAGGGAAATGAGCTTAATGAGGACAGTTGTGTCTCAAATATATGTAGTGTGTATTTGTCATGGAAGATTATAGATTATTGTAATGCCCTTATACTTTGTAAAATATCACTTGAATCAGTGCCAAGAAAAATAATTCTCTCCTTTTATCAATGAATCAGGAGGACTGTCTGTTAGAGCTATTGATTCAAACATAAGTAGCATGAACAATTATATCTCTGATTATGAGGATTTGATCATTAGTTATTTTAAATTCTTTTTTGTAGCCAAGTGATGCAGCTAGTGGACACGCTTCACCCACGGACGTAAGAAGATCATTTGGTGGCAGTAATCGTAATGGCAACCAATGAAGTTCCGTGCAATTGCATTAGACAATTAAGTATGGTAGTTGATTGAATGGACGTAGCAGATCCTTTATGATTAGTGGTCTGAGTGGATGTGTTTAATGTTAGCTTTTGAGACTAATGAGGATACTGATGTTGGAGTGAATGTGTTTAATATTAGGTTTGAGACTAATGATAATACTTGCTTTATGTTAATGTCAATATGGCTTAATAATACATTGATGTTACTTGATTTTAGTTAACAATTTGAATAATAAATTGATGCTTCATTATATTGATATATTCTCAATCAGTTTTGGAGTAATAATTGTCCCAAAAAAAGGTATCAGAATAGCATTGCTAACAATGGCTAGCTGGTGAAATGTATTCAAGCTTTCAGAGGTTGTAACCCCCGCTAAATAAATGAATTGTGGGGGGTTTTAACCTCCAGAACATTTTTTAATAAAAAAATTAAATAGTAATTGTGGAGGTCATAACCGCCGCTAAATACATCACACAACCGCCGTAATTGTGTTGCAGCGGCCAGGAAAACAACCTCCGCAAAATGTTTGCGGCGACCAGAATTGGGGGGGTTTTGTGGACCGCTGCTACAGCGGATAGCGGGGGTTAACAACCGCCGCAATGTGTGAATTTAACCCCCGCAAATGGAGCCTTTTTTTGTAGTGAAAGGTATTGGCACAACGAACACAAACCAAACATAATATAAACTGAAAATGGATGATTGAAGAATAAGTATAATGCATTATGCTACTAATTCGAATAGTAAGGAAAAAGATGCATAAGTATGTATATGTTCAACATCGAGTTTAAGGATTAGTTACCATTTTATAGTTATGAACTGTCACATTTTCCAGATTTCAAATTAAAAAACAAACTCACATGTCCAGGTGCAGAAGAGGGGAAGAGATTAGTAGGAATAGAAACGACATGGGAGTTCCGAAATTCACAGTCTCTTTTGCTTCGTCATTCTTTTTTCCTTATCCTTTCTCGATTCTTGTAGAATATGCTTTCATTTTGTCATTCTTTTTTTCTTATCTTTTGTCCTGTCTTGTAAAATGTTCTAATTGATCCCCGGTAAGAGTAGGACTGCTGTGGTAGTATTTGATATTGGTGTTTGTCAAAATACAACCAACACATTATCGTCTAATCAAATAAATGGAGACTCGTCAAGTGAAAGAAATCGGTATCCAGAAAAAGATATGTGTTTCTCCTAGATTATAAATGAGTGAAAAAATTTGACTCAAACGAAGGTGTGCATATATCTTTTTATGAGAGGAAGAACTGAGTATTAGAGGAAAACAATAACTATTTTACTATCATAAAGTAAAAATGGATGTAGCAGGCAGGGTATTTTGAAATTCAAAATCTTAAATTTGTCTCAATGCAATTCTCTAAAAGAAGGCAAAAAAAAAAAAAAAAAAAAAAAAAAGGAAAAATACAATACAAACCTGGCAAGAAGAGGGAGAATGGTAGGTTATCGTGCGCTAAGATGGTGGCGATTCCTTTATGGATATGTATACTACTCTGCATATTATTCGAGCTTGGCTTTGGCTTAAGTTTTTTGGTGTTTCCAATATATTCATTCATATAACTCTTAGAAGACGGAGATGGGGGAAAAAAGGGGAAGATCCAGTGGAATGTAAAACGAACAAAATACTTTGGGTTTTTGACAGACTTGCGGACTCTTCAATAACGGTTGTGGTTTTTGATTGTGATTAGTGACTTTTGGACTCTTCAGTAACGGGCGTTTCTCAATTAATAACGATTGTTTGGTTTTTTAAATCTATTTTTTTTTTTTTTTTTAAGTAATGACTAAAAAATGCAAAAATACCAGGAAAAAGATAAATAGGAATCTTTTGGATTTTTTGGCATGCCACATCAACGGGCCTATTGCCCTGGTTTATATAGATATATAGATATAGATTTGATTTTCTAATTGAAGTTGTATTTGCGGCTAATTTTTCTTTTTTCCTTTTTTATTGCTGAAACTTTTATTGACGATAGGAATGTCACTTCATGGAGATAAATAAAGGAGGAACAAAAAACGATTACGAGTAATGTATATATATATATATATATATATATATATATATATATATATATATATATATATATATATATATATAAAAGGCATGATATAGCCCGCTTATGTGGCATGCCTCAATGATCAGGATTCCTATTTATCTATTTCCTCATTTTTTTGAGTTTTCTTTCTATTCTTTTTACTTATTATATTATTTTATTCTAACTTATAACTAATACTCTAAATGTTTAGTGTTTAGTACCGAAACGGCTCCTTCAATTCATATTGTTTTCCCTAAAGTTCAGCTTCGTCTAACCGTTTCTGGGAAAAACTAATAGACACCGTACGTATTCAAACCTCTTAATTACGGACAATTACTGCTAACCCTTTTTATTGCAGCTACTTCTATTCCTTCAAGTTGAGTACCGATAAGAGAAGCAAAGGTAGAAATAAAAACATACCGTTATCCAATCAACACCATTTTTTTTTTCTCTCTCTACTAACAAACGGTTACACGCTCCCAACCACCGTGGACATCTCGTCCAACCACCGCTGATGACAGCTCCGGCCAATTCAACGGGCCAACCGCCTGGACTACCAACTCCCATGACTAACGCAACACAAACCACCAACTCTAACACAGCAATGAAACCACAGGATAACCCCCAAAATAAAGAATCATACACTGAAGCAATGCGCATTCCTAAAAATACAGAGAAGACCCACAATCCAATTAAACTAGCCTATCGTCCTTATGAAATTGAACAAGGAGTCGCAATCGTCACCTTCACTACTGAAGAAGAATCCATACTTGCCCACAATTGTCGACTTACCTTGGTCAGAAAATTCTCAAGGAACAAGCCTCAAATCGACACGATTCGTAAAGAAATCAAACGAAGATTTCCCATGAAAGGTGAAGTGCAAATAGGCCTCTTCGATTCAAGGCACGTTTTTCTTGATTTCACAGAGGAAGAAGACTGCAAGAATATGTATTATCGGCGGTATATACCCTTCAACACAGAATCTGTCATGAGACTGCAAAGATGGACAAAAGATTGGAAACCCACAGAGGAATCGACCTTCGCACAAGTTTGGGTGATCCTTCCAGGCCTAAAATGGCATTATTTCCACTGGGAAGCTTTAAGTCAATTAGTGGCTCCGATCGGATACCCTTTGGCACCAGACAAGGCAACAAATTAGAAGACTAGGCCAAGCATTGCAAAGGCCCGTGTTGAAATTGACTTGGCAAAGCCAAGATTGACTCAAATCAAAATATTGACAGTTAACCAATCGAGTGGTAAGAAAGAGGAAATTATCCAACCAATGGAGTATGAAGGAGTACCAGATTATTGTTTCAATTGCATGATGCAAGGTCATGGTATGTGGAACTGCAGGAGGAATACAATCGACAAAGGAAAAACCATTAATCCTGCACCTCAGAGACCTAACCCCCTAACCGTTCGACAAAATGACAAAAAGAATCAAGAACCAAAAAATACAAACCAGAAAAGGGGAGCACCGAATATGCAACAAGTGATGAATATCACCAAGAATACCGGTTCACACGACTCGATGACATGGATATTATAGTGAATAAAGAAGAGGAAAAGCGGCGGAATCACATAATGGAAGTGAAAAGGGACAAACTGGAGATACGCAGATGAATTTGACACTTTCAAGTCCTGTGCAAACAGATTTTACTGAGGAAGACATTGCAAGTTTGAGGACACAAAGCCAGGAATTGGAACAAGGAATAGGTGCCTCTTGGCAAACCAAGTCTAGACTGTTCAAGCGTGTCTCTCCAACCCCAACAAGAATGAAACCCCTATACTCTAAAAGGAAGAAGAAAGGGCAAAAGAAGGTGCAATTCAACCTCACAAATGAACAGGAAGCTTGGCTTAAGACTCAGGAGGAAGCCCAGAGGATGACTGAACTAAGCACTGCTCTAAATGATGAAGAATTACAGGGTAGAAAAGCAAAAGAAAAACCAACACACACTACTAATAGCTTTGATGCACTTACTAATATTGTTGTTTTAGATGTAGGTGGAGGGATCACTGATCATAGGCTGGAGGAGGACCATCCATCAGAAGACCATAACTTGGTTTTGACTGAAGATGACTCAGTCATGGAAAACCAGGAGAATGGAACCCCCCAGCAGGACAATAATTCACATAATGACAATGAGATTTCCCCTGATCTAGAGGGCAATCCATCAGTGAGAAGGAAGCTTGTTTTTGATAAAGAGATTCCTAGCTCTTACAATCTGAATAGCAGTAACAACCTATCACCTAGAGGGACAAGTATCCTCCAAGGAGATAATTCTGGACCCATAAAGGGAACAGTACCACCCCCAAAACCTCTAATTAATGTTTAGATTCATTTCCTAGAACATTAGGAGCATTAAAACTATGGGTGCTGGTGAGAGACTGAAAAGTCTTAAAAACCAGTACAAACTCCCCTTTATTTGCATTCAAGAACCCAAGAGTAAAGCCAAGCACATCACTAAGTACATGATGAGGCTGGGCTACCAATACTCCCACAACAACCTTAATAACAAAATCTGGCTGTTTTGGGATTCAGCCCTCACTGTTCATATTATTGATAATGCTCAGCAGCATACTACTTGCCACATTTCTTATTCTCAATCAAGCACAAATTTCTATCTTACCTGTGTGTATGCTGAATGCACCATTGCTCTCAGGAAACCTCTATGGGAGGAACTTCAAGTCCTGTCTACCAAGCTGAAGGGACCATGGGGTGTCATAGGTGATTTCAATGTGATCACTAGCCCTGAAGAAAAGCATGGTGGTGCTTGCTATAATATGCAAAAGAGTGTAGATTTTCTAGAATGCCTAACATAATGTGGTTTGATTGATGCAGGTTTTCATGGTGCCCATTACACTTGGTGCAACAACTGGGGGCACCCAAGAACAATCTGGAAAAGACTCGATAGATTGCTCATCAATGAAGAATGGTTTGACCTGTTCAATGACACCAAAGTAACACACCTGTCGAGAACAGGCTCAGACCATGCCCCATTGCTGGTCAATATTGAGAAAGTGAGGGTTGACACTGTGAAATACTTCAAGTTCCTGAACATTTGGTGCAACCATAAGGACTTTATCGACATAGTCAAAGATGCTTGGACTATCAATATCCAGGGTTCTGCCATATGGAAACTGCATAATAAGATGAAAGCTGTAGCAACTAAACTTAGCACCTGGTCTAGAGAGACCTTTGGAGATATTTTTAAGGATGCCAAGGAGGCTGAGAGACTGGTCACTGAGCTGGAAAAGAAACTTACTGAAAACAATAATGAGGAAAATAGAGCTAAGCTCAACAAGACAAAAGCAGATTTCATCAGACTATTGAAAAATAAGGATGAGATTCACAGGCAGAAGGCTAAGGCTAGGTGGCTACAGGATGGGGATAAAAACACTTCCTACTTTCACAAGGTGATCAAAGACAGAAGAAGGAAGTTGAATATCCAAAGCATACAAGACAATGAAGGACAGAAGATTGAAGGACATCAAAACATTGCTACAACAGCTATCAAGCACTTTGAGGATCTGTTTAGCTATCAGGAAGTCAAAGGAAATTTCAAAATCTTGGATATAGTCCCTAAGCTAGTTACAGAAGAGATGAATTCAATGCTGATAGCCATCCCAACCCCCCAGGAAGTAGGACAGGCTATAAAGAACATTGACCCTGATAGTTCTCCTGGCCCTGATGGGTTTGGAGCCAAATTTTTTCAAGTATGCATAGACATCATTCTACCTGAAGTACATGGGGCTATTAAAGAATTCTTTGAGGGTGCACACATGCCAAGGTATGTGTCTCATACTTTGTCTTATCCTGCCGCCAAAATGCCCCCAACCCCAATCCTTCTCGATATCGTACCTATAAGCTGTAAAAAGGCAACACGATAAAATAATTGCTAAAGTCTGGCCAAGAGATTAGGCAAAATATTACCTACTATAATCTCTCCAAACCAGAGTGGTTTTGTGCAAGGTAGATCTATCACTGACAATATCTTACTTGCCCAAGAAATGGTTCAAGATATCTCTAAACCCAACCTACATGGTAATATTGTTTTAAAATTAGACATGGCCAAAGCCTTTGATAGGGTAGCTTGGCCTTACCTCTGTAGAATAATGAGAAAATTCGGCTTTAATGAACAATAGATAGATATCATCTATAGACATGTTTCCAATAACTGGTATTCCATAGTCTTAAATGGGACTAGAAATGGCTTTTTCAAATCCAACAGAGGCTTAAGGCAGGGTGACCCCTTATCACACTGCCCTTTTTATCATACGTGCGTAACTAATTTTGAGAATGCTTAACAATCTTGTCTTAGATGAGAACTTTACGAGCTACTACGGACCCAAGAAAGGCTCAATCATCACTCACTTGGCTTTGGATGATGACATAATACTCTTGTTCACTTCTGTAAGCCACGGTCGATATTAGGAAAATTTTGAAGATACTGACTGTCTATGAAAATGTTTCAGGCCAGATGATCAATAAACACAAAAGCTATGTAGCTTTCTCCCCTAAGGCTAACATGGATCGATGCATAGAGTAACTCACCTCACTGGAATGACCAAAAAAGAATGGCCTATCAAATACCTTGGCTGCCCCCTCTTTGTTGGAAGAATGAAGGTTATTTTCTTCTCTGAAATGGTCCAATCCATAACAAGAAGGATTCATAGTTGGCATTCGAAATTTCTATCCATGGGGGGTAAGATCACCCTGATCAAACATGTTCTGTTGGCAATGCCTGTCTATCTACTGGCTGCCATGAATCCCCCTAAAGGAACTTTTGAGCAAATTGAGGCTGCAATTGGCAGATTTCTTTGGAACAGCAATGAGAATGTGAACAAGTATCATTGGTTGAAATGGGAAAGCATGTGCCTACCATATGAAGAGGGTAGGGTAGGCTTTAGATGCCTGAGAGATGTCAGCAAAGCCTTTATTGCTAAACAATGGTGGAGTCTAAGAACTAAAGAATCTCTATGGCAAGACTACATAATGGCAAAATAGTGCATCAGGTCCAATCCAGTTATTAGGAAAGTAACAGGGGTGCAATCACAAACCTGGAGAGCCATGTGCAGGATCAGATCTCAAATGGAGGATAATATCACTTGGCAAATAGGACAGGGACAGGTGTCCTTTTGGTTTGACAACTGGACCAGGGAGGGTGCATTATATAAACTCCTCCCTGATGATGTGATCCCCAACAACATAAAGCTTAATGAAGTTCATGATAATGGCACTTGGCAGTGGAATAAAGCAGGGTATAGGGTCCCTTGGGCAGTTAAGTTGGCCATCCAACATGTTGCTGTCAACTTCACTCCTGGTAGAGAAGACAAAGCTATATGGATCCCAAACCAAGAAGGCAGATTCTCTATTTCCTCAGCCTGGAATCTGCTTAGGAAAAAAGCAGTAGGAGATTGGCATGACAAAAGAACATGGAACAAAAATATCACCCTCAAAACTAACTTCCACTTACACGGAGGGTAGTAAAAAATAGGCTGTCCACAGATGGTAACATTGGTAGATTCAAGATACATGGACCATCAATATGCTGCTGTTGCTCAGATCACAAGATAGAGACAGTGGAGCACCTGTTTGGCCAAAGTAAACTGGCTCAAGACTTATGGAAAGGAACATGTCAACCACTAGGCATCAAAGTTCAGGAAATCCCATTAAGGCAAATTATGGTAAATTCTTTGGACAATGCAGGCTCAGAATCCAGTAGCTAAACTAATTAAAGGAATCTTACCTCAGATTATGTCTTTGGGAAATATGGAAGGCACGATGCAATTTTAGATACAGCTCCAAAAACTTCAGTTTCAGCCAGTCTATGAAAAACATAACCTCCCATCTTATGCAGATCATCACAACTCAGTTCCCTCTGGTCAACAAGGAAACTAATTGGTACAATATGTGTAACAGACTAAATAGTAAGTCCACAATGATGAAATACCAAATGGTTAAATGGTATCCACCTCCTCCTAGTTTTATTAAGATCAACAGTGATGGAAGCTGTAGAGGAGATGATTGTGGGGGAGGAGGGATTATCAGAACAGACAAAGGGCTTCTATTAGTTGCATATACCATTAACTTGGGCAAGGGAACAAGCAACTGGGCTGAAGCTAAAGCCCTGCAGTTTGGTATTGACTTATGTTTGACTAATGGTTGGAGCAACATAATAGTGGAAGCAGACTCTCTATTATTGATTCAGGCTATTCAAAAGAAAATCAAATCCCCTTAGAACGTCAGCCCAATAGTGAGCTGGATACAGAGGATGGTAAACCATCATCAGATACAAACAAAGCATTGCCTAAGAGAGGCAAATCAAGCCGCAGACAAGCTTGCCCAACTGAGCCACAATACCAATGACACCATGGTCTTCAACAGCTTTCAGGAGTTGCCTAAATCAGTGAGAGGCATCATCAACATTGATAGATGGGGGCTGCCAAGTATTAAAAGCAAACCTCAAAACAGTACTCAATTCTTTTTCGACCCCCTATGAACTTTGTAGTTTAACAGTGTAGAGTAGGCTTGCATTAGTAAAACAATTGTAATGCAGTTTCCATTCAACACTAACTAAAAATAAGTGAGGGGTGGAAACTGTACATAGGCAGCATGCATTGTTTAATATTCATATAGATTTATGGTTTCTTGTGTAGATGAATCATGCATTATTTAGTGCACATAGGCTTTGTACATAAGCATGCATAAAGCTGGAAATGTCCAGCTTCATACTATTAGGGGTAAGGTTTAAGTCCCCCCCTCATTGTACTTTGTTTTGCAATTAATAAAATACCACGCAGGATCTGATTTTGGATCTGGGTGGTTCCCCGAAAAAAAAAAAAAAGGTAGAAATAAAAATGAGTATTCATCATCACAATATTAAGGAATTTACTGACACTAAAATTGAGAATTTTACAGGTTGTGTTGATGAGATCAAGATCAATGAGTGTATCAATACCATCGGTTCCGGCACCGGCAATGCCATCAAGTCAAGGCCATTAAAAAAGCTCCTGCTTCTCTCTTACTTTCTCTCTCTTAAAAATTCTAAGTGTACGTTACTGTTGCCGTTGGGGAAAATCAGTGGGAGTATGTACCTCACCGTGGACCTGTCGGTCCTCGGTGACCCGCCGCCAAACCAAAATCAAAACTCCACCCCACAAATCCCTCTTCCCTCCAACCACCTAGTTCACTTCCTTCCGCTAATCCCCCTAAACACAAATTCGGGTCCTAATATGCCCCCAATTCCAAATAACCCCCCAAATCCCTAATCAATCTAACCCTGCAATCGGTGTTCAAGCTCGGCTCAATGGAAAGGAAACCTAAAGAACTTCCTATGCTAATACTGTTGGCAATAGTAACACCAAAAGATCCAGAGTTCGGCTAGCCCCAAAACCTCATGGAACTTTCAACGGGAAACCAGTTGTGTCATTCTCACAAGAGGAAAACAAATTGCTGGCCCAAACCTACAAATGGACGATAATAGGTATTTTCACTCATATCCGACCCTCTATTGACCACACTAGGAAAGAAATTGCAAAAATTATCCCAAGCAAAGGTACTATTAAAGTGGGAGCTTATGACATGCATCATGTGTTTCTAGATTTTGATAATATGGAAGACCACCTCAATGTATTGTTGAGAAACTTTATTCACCTACGGGATTTAAATGTTATGAAAATCCACAAATGGTCTACCAAATTTAAGCCAAATGCTGAAAGTACGTTGGCTCCTGTTTGGATTAATCTTTCGGGTTTGCTATGGCACTATTATGAATGGGATGCTGTATGTCGAATTGTCGAGCCCGTAGGCACACCTCTTCTACTCGACAAAGCCACCTTAACAAAATCTAGACCTACCACTGCTAAGGTTAGGGTCGAAATATATTTGACCAAACCTCTAGTTAATGAAGTGCTATTGGAAAGTATCAATGAGGATGGCACCAAGGAATTCATTTCTCAGAAAATAGAATATGAATTTATTCTGCCATTTTGCCTCCACTGCAAGAAAGAGGGTCATGTTGATGAAAAATGCACTAGACTTCATCCTGAACTGTTGAACAGAGTTGTTGAAACCGTACCCAAGGAACAGGGGAACCAACAAAACCCCAATATGGGAGATACTTCAACCTATCATAGTGTTGAAATGGATATCAATACTCAGGTGAACGAAACTCAGAATACGGAGGAGGAATGGCAAACAGTGGTAAGAAACAGAGGCAAAAGCTCCTTCAAAACTAATCCGCTTATGGAAACAAGCCATGAGACAAAAGGTAAGGACAGCAACATCATGACTGAAACAGGGCAGCAACAGATCTCCAAGAGTATCAATTTGGAAGAGCTATCTAACCAGGCAAGCTGTCCCTTTGTGGGAGAGGACAATATGAATAATAACCCTATTACCAGTGAGTTAGAGCAAATACAGGCAGGAGGAGGAAGGGTGAGCACCTTGAGATCTCATGCCAAAAATGGAAAAAAAAGTAGAATCTAGAAAAGAACAAAAGATGAAGAAGTTACAGAACATCAAGAACAACATGGTAAAGAGGATAGAATATAATGAGACTGAATATCCTAATAGTCCTATGATTGTCCAAAACATGAACACTACCATGGTAAGGATACAAAACCCTGCCAAGAAAGTCACTAATAGGAGAAAGAAATTTATCAGTTATGTGAATATACCTCCTGGAGTGGTAGTGGGAAATGAAGGGTTGAGCCTAGAAGAAAAACAACAGAGGATATGCCCTATCCCCCCTCTCTTTGGGTTGAGACCAAACTTGGCTGAGGTCATATCTAGAAGGAAAGCTAAAGGAAAAGAGAACCAACATTCTCAAATTCATGCTGAAGCAGTTCAGGAGGTGGATCACTGTGTCCCCATGTTAATTTCTAACATGGAATCAAGTGATTACACGGCCTACAAAGACTGTGAAGAAGACCTGGACATGACCAGTGTAGATGAAGAAAGAGCGACCCCAAACTCTGATGACGAACAAATCAGAGGTAACAGACCAATTTTTGCAAGTACAAAACCTGGTAATCCTAAATAGGTTCAACAAGATGTTGCCTATTTCAATAATCTCTCACCTAGAGCGAACAATCAGACCCAAATCTAAGGGGAGGAATTCAACAAGACAAAAAAGGGGGTTACCATCTCTCAAAAAGCTATACCTCATAATGTATCCTATGATTAATACACTCTCATGGAATATAAGGGGGATAGGTTCACAAGGATCTATTGAAAGGCTTCAAACTCTCAAACATCAACACAAATTTTCGTACATGTTCATCCAAGAACCAATGGTAAACTCCAGGAAAATTGAAAAATTCAGAAGAAAGCTGGGGTACCCTCACTGTTTTTATAACTGTTCCAATAAGATTTGGATTTTTTGGTCCTTAGAGTACCAACTTGATATTATTGAAGACAAAGAACAACATGTGTTAGTTCATATTATTCATCAACAAGAACCAGTGAACTATTATCTCTCCATTGTTTATGCTAAGTGTGATGAGCAACTTAGAGTTTTCCTTTGGAATGATCTAAGAGATATTCTTTGGTAGAATCATTGGTCCCTGGGGTGTAGTAGGGGACTTTAATGTTATAGCTAGTCCAGAGGAAAAAATTGGAAGAATTCCCTACAGAATGGAGGAGAGTTTTAACTTTACCAGTTGTCAAGATGATTGTGATTTACAAGATGGAGGGTATCTTGGGGCTAAATTCACTTGGAGTGACAACAGAGATCCACCAAACACTATTTGGAAAAGACTTGACAGACTCCTGTACAACAATCAATGGTTTGACAAGTTTAGTGAAACTACTGTAACTCACCTCTCAAGAACTTATTCTGATCATGCACCTCTCTTAATCAAATGTATTTCGGATAACTCTAATCATGTTAAATTTTTCAGATTTCTTAATATTTGGGCTGAGCATGCAGGAATCTTGGTCCCAAAGCCATGATGGTAATCCCCTTCAAGTTCTGTACCAAAAACTCAAGAGTACTGGTAAAGCTTTGAGTGCTTGGTCCAGAATTGCTTTTGGGGACTTTTATGCAGAACCCAAAAGACTTGAAGTTCTCATCAGGGACTTGGAAGTGGAGTCCATCAGGAACAAAACCCCTGAGAATAGAATGAACCTGTCTAAAGCTAAAGCTGAATTTACTAGATTCCTAAAAATCCAGGAAAAGGTTTTGAGTCAAAAGGCAAAGGTGAAATGGCTTGAAGAAGGTGACAACAATTCTACATTCTTTCATAGTGTCATTAAAGATAAGAGGAAGAGGCTGAACATTCAAAAGATTAAGGATCTAGAAGGAAACTGGGTAGAAGGGACTAACCAGGTAGCTGAAGCTGCTGTTAAGTTTTTTGCCAATCTGTTTAAAGCTGAGGATATTATGGAAGATAGCTCAGTTCTTCGTGTGTTGGATGGATATGTCTCCAATGAAGACAACACCTCCCTTACTGCTCTTCCTGATCTCCAAGAAATCAAGGATACTGTCTTCTCAATTGACCCTAATAGTTTTCCAGGTCTAGATGGTCTAAGTGGAAAATTCTACCAATCCATTTGGTCAATTATTGCTGCTGACCTTCATGCTGCAATAAATGCTTTTTTCCAAGGTGCTATCCTTCCAAAAAATTTCTCCCATACTTGTATAGTTATGCTTCCTAAAGTGGCTTCTCCCCAGGAGTTTTCTGATATTAGGACTATTAGTTTAAGTAATACTTCTAGTAAAATTTTTGCTAAGCTAATCAACACTAGACTGTCTAAAATCTTGCCTAGAATCATTAGCTATAATTAAAGTGATTTTGTGAAAGGGATAGCTATTACTGAAAACATTTTGCTTACTCAGGAAATTGTGAATGACATTAACAGACCCAATGTAGGGGGTAATGTAGTAATCAAACTTGATATGTCTAAGGCCTATGCTAGAGTTTCATTGCCCTTTCTGTGTTTCATTTTAAGACAATTTGGCTTTCTTTGAATCCTGGATTGATCTTACATATAGGTACATTTCTAATAACTGGTACACAATGCTAGTAAATGGCAGCAAACATGGATTTTTCAAGTCAGGAAAAGGCCTCAGACAGGGAGACCCTCTCTCACCTAGTCTATTTGTTTTATCTGCTAAATTGCTCTCCAAAATGCTCAATGCATTATACAGAATACCTGCTTTTAGTAGTTTTTCTATGAATAATCCAGGCCCACAAGTTAACCATTTATCCTTTGCAGATGATACTATAATCTTTAGTAGTGGAAAAAAAGCATCCTTGCAGATAATCCTCAAGACTCTGACAACTTATGAGAGTGTCCGGGCAACTCATAAATAAGGACAAATGCTCATTCACCGTGGCCCCCAGTATTAAACTAAGCAACATCAGAAGGGTGGGGAGAATTCTTCGTATGAGATATGAACACTTTCCAATCAAATACCTGGGATGCCCAATATATACAAGAAGGAAAACTCTTGATATTTTTCCAGAGATGGTTAATAAAGTTATAAATAGAATTAAAGGGTGGCATCTCAAGTTCCTTTCTTCCGGTGGTAGAGCTACCTTTATCAGACATGTATTGTAAGCTCTCAATGTGCATACCCTTGCTGCAGTACATCCTCCTAAGGGGATTTGTTGAGTTGATAGAATCTTACTTAGCCAGATTCTATTGGTCAGGTAATGAGGAAGGAGGGAAATACCACTGGATATCTTGGGATAATCTAAGCTATCCATATAAAGAAGGTGGTTCTAACTTCAGAAAACTTGAGGATACCTACAGAGCATTTATTGCTAAGCAATGGTGGAAATTCAGAGCATCCAATTCCCTATGGTCCAACTTCTTGAGAGCAAAATATTGTAGGGATGGTCATCCTAACACCATACAATGGAAGCCTGGTCAATCCCATAGTTGGAAAGCAATGCTTCAAATCAGAAGTAAGATTAACCACAATATTTGGTGGAAAGTAAATAAAGGTAATAGTAGCTTTTGGTTTGATAACTGGACCAAACAAGGAACCATTTGTGACTTAATGGAAGACTACAATATGGACCATCATATTCAGATCAGAGATGTACTCAAGCAAGGACAATGGGATTGGTCTGTCCTAGTTCCTCAACCTAATGACCAGATCAAGCAAATCATCAACAACTATCATATTACTCTTGATCACACCAAGGAGGATAGGCACGTATTCAAACTTTATACGGATAAAGCAAAAGAAAGATAACCTTATTAATTATACTGGAGAGGCCGGTAGCACTGAATCAATAACTCGTCCATTAAATTTTAACTTAGCAAAATTGCATTTCGCTTTGCAGAGTTACACCGTTACACGTCATGAGAATATTATAAGCTTAATCTGAAAACAAACTTTAGACATGTTTTAACAACTTTATTGTAGTTACATTTGTAATTCTTTTTACTTATGCTTAACTACAAGTAATATCCTATGCTTACCTGCAAAATTTGTCTTCCATAATCTATTGATTGAGTTTTTGGAAGAATGCTTTGCATTAATTTTTGAGTTATAACATTGCTAAAAGCAATACCATCAAATATATTCTTTGAATACTCTTAATCTCAACTCTCAATTGCGTACATTGTTTTATGGGAATTAAGCAAGCGGCGTGAAGAAGATTGAAAATAATAAGAGCTTTGGAATTAATTAGCCAAACGCTAGAAGAAGATAAAAAATAAAAGAAAGAAGAACGAGGAAGCTGACGGCAACCCTAAGTCTTTCTAAGGTTACATTAGTATAATTTACTTCATTATAAAATTAATTTATTGTGTTATTCTTTTACTTTCCATCCATTGAATATAAACATAGTTGTTATTGCATGTGCATTGATTACCATTGGTCAATTTAAATGAAGATATTTCTACACCAATATAGATTAGATATATAATTTGAAGAGAAAGATCTTAATTCCATAATTTCATTGTGACCTTAAGGATGAATATAATAAGACACTTATTCATTTAAATCCTTTTGGTGATTTATAGATTGTGCTCATATATTGTAATGTTATTTTGCATCTTTATTGTTGCAATTTCATTCAATAAATCTCAATTGCACATCTAGATATTTGTAGAAGATTAAGTATTTTGTTTAATCTTTAACTTTTCTCCATAGACACCAGTTGTTACTACTTGTGCATTGATTATTAAAAAAAATGAAGATATTTTGACAACAATAAAATAAGAAAAATTTGTTGAGAAAATAATTTCATTGAATGAAAAATTACCGATAAGAAAGAAACAGTAATCATAGAACTTTATAATGTTTACAATTAGTTACCGGTAAGAAGTTACACATCATACAAAAAACAGAGCAGTTTTAATAATTGATTGAAATATGAACTTCACCTAGATTAGTTCAGGAATTGACATGATTCAGATGTAATGCAAGTTCTTGGGTAGATAAAAATACAATTGACTTTCAATTTTTTGGACAAATTATTCATTCGTTAGACATCTTTCTTCTTGTGGTGTATTTGCTATCAAGGATCATATTCAAAAGCGATTGGAAATTAACTTGAGACTGTGCGAAACTTGCGGCATATATATTTCAAAACAAGGTTATAGTAACGTAATAATGTCACTTTTGGTCATTAAAGAAGAGTTGACGTTATCGAATTGTTAGCAATTTTTTTCCTCATATTAATGAGACTTTATTAATGTCCTTTTTCAAACCATTGGTTGAAGAGGGACCAAATATTGATTCATCTGAATGTAAGAGCTTTTTTGATCCTCAATTAAAATGAATAAAATATTTACTCATCCATAACATGTATTAAATGTCTAAATTCTATCAATTGTTTCCTGTATTTATACGCTACAAAATTGTCTACGCAACAGGTAAGTTTAAAATATACCTTGTTGTGCTATTAGAAGAAAGGTAAGCAAGAGCATTTTTAAACTTCTCCGTCTCATTTGTTTGTTTGGTTTTGTGCATTTCTTCGCTTCTTAATATTCATGCTTCTATATTTGGTATATAATTTTCATTATTTACATTTGAATTTTGTTGGTCACACATGTCTCTTATCGGTAATGGAGAGACTTATTTAAGTTCATATACACTGAAAGTGTTTGAAAAGAAATTGCTTACTCTAATTTATCATACAGATGCAATAGCAAAATTATTATGTTAATAATTTTAAACTGTATTTAAACTTTGAAAAAAGGCAAAACAATTGGCGAAGTGAGGGCAACGATGACATTTTTAGAATATTTTGAGATCATTTTAAGAGAAATAAGCTACTATTGGAAATATTTATAGGGGAAATAACATCTATTATATTTTTTAATAATCAATTGAAGTATTAAAAAAAAAACAATTAAAGTGATAATATATAGTAGATAATATATATTGACGAATGGACTTTATGTCAATACAATATTTCTAGTTTATATAAGTTTTTGAAAATTGTGCTTATGAAACTCTTTAATGTTACTGAATAATTGTTTATCTTTTCAGGAAATATGAATAAAATAATAGCTTGTAACCAAATGATGGTATTGAGAGCGATTTGCGTGATTTTCTTTATATTATCTATGACATTGATAAATTGTAAAACATACCCTCCATCAGTAGATCCAGGTTGTTATGACTCGTGCATTGATTCTTTGGATTACTTTTAGAGATGATATGCCTACATCGGAGAACATACAAATGTGTAGAGATAGTTGTGTGTATGATAATGCGTATGATGAGGCTGTTGATAAAGCACGCTTTTTAGAATTTCCAGATTGTGCTCCTGTATAGTAATGTACTTCGCATCCTTATTATTCTTTTATGAAAAATAACTTCATATTTGCAATGTCATTATGATAATAAAAATAAGAGTAATTAATATTGAGCAGCTGAACATATGATAAAGTGTTCTAATTAGACACTTTCGATTTGAATTTTGAAAAACCTTTTGCGCATGTTCTCAAGAGTCTATTAGGTAGTTTAGTTAACCACATAAAATATGTCACCTACTTTAATTATACAAATTCGCGTTAATAAGTCATAAAACCCTAGGCGTTTTCTAATTGTGATTGATGCATCTAATTAAAGGAGATGATATATTTTATATGATTAATTTAACTATCTAATAGATGCTTGATAACAAATGCTAAAGTTTTTTTTTTTTTTATAATTCGAATCGGAAGTGTTGTTAGTCCCGGTAAACTAGCACCAATATAAAATACACACATTTTGCTTTTTTTTTTTTGAATACATTCCGAATTATTAATTTATTATTATTTATATTATAAATATTATAGAAAGTGGGTTTACACACATTTTGCTTTTCCATCCTCAAAAAAAAAAAAAAAAAATTAAGGTGGGGATTATTATTAGCACCAATATAATAATGGTGGATTCACATTTGGGAGCTTAATGAAATCATTGTAAAGCAAAAAATGTGGACCTCATATTATTGCTTTTCTTCAAAAGTTTAAGTAGCTAAACCATACAATTTCCTTTAATTTCTTTTCTTATATTAACCTGAGATCTAATCTAGATATTTAATTTTATTATTATTATTATTATTATTATGTTTATAAAATAAATATATTTAAAATAAGATAGAATTTAATTACTTTTTCATTTTTTATTCTTATAAATGTGAAAAGAGATTATTGGCCGTAAATAAAAAATATTATTAAATGGAGTCAAATAATAAATAAGGTAAATTAGTCAAATTACCACTTAAAAAAACGTGCAAAAGAGTCTCTACAAGTAAAATGAGCTAGATAGAATACTTGAAATTAGAGTGGAGTATTCACAAAAATTAAAAAATAGTAGTTGTTTCATTTAAATAGAAAATCAAATTTCTACTTTGTTTCGTTTTAAACATGTAAAATTAATTTAATAATTTGAACCAATGTAAGTTTGATTTAATTTTAGAATTATCCCAATCAAAATTTGATAAAATAATAAGTATTGTTTAGGTCCAATCTACATGCATTAACAATAGAATAATTTACATCTTTAAATTAATCGAATTAAAATTCAAGTTATCAATATTGCTATTGTTTTTTCTCAAAGAGGGGAAAATAATTTCCTTTTAAACAAGTCTTCTCTTTTAAAAAGTATTCATAAATTTTTGCAAACTTCGTATTCGTAGCAAACATTAATTTAATAAAGTTTTGGATACGGAGCGGGTGTTATATTTTTTTGAACATATAACTTATTAGTAATATATAACCAATCAACATTAATAAGAACAAATTTTGAAATAAAAGAAAAATATATGGGTCAAAAAATTAATTTGATGTGTAACTATATAACATAAACTTTAGTAAAATTTAGAAAATACAATTATGATGTTAGACTACACAATAATATTTTAACTAAATTGATATAAATGATAAAAGTACTTATTAACAATATATCATTGTAATTAAAGAAGAGTATAAGCAAAAGTATCATGCTAACAACTTTTGCATAGTTTTGTAGATAAATTACGCATTTGAATTACTATGCTAGAAAAAGAACTTTATAAAATTTGTGAATGGTAATTAAGAAATGATTGATCTTCAAGAGAATAATGTAAAATGACTCACAGTTGTTGTGTAAGCAAATATATATCTTTGCAAACCTAATAAATTTATAGCATTAAGTGATAGTAAAAAGCAGATAGAATGTTAGATTCTTAGTGCTTTACAACTTAAGAAATGAATGTTCTCATAATTAAAAAATAATAAGTTATGTTACTTTATTAAATTCTACTAAAATTTTAGTTAGGACCAGTAGAATGTAAAGATTTCAACGGACCAAAAACTTTGAGATGAAATGAAACCAAATAATTTTTTGTACATATTAAATAATTTCCTGTACATACTTCTTCGAACGAAAATGTTGTCATACTAACATTATGTTTGTCGTTAGCTCATATTAGGCCTATTGGGCCCTTACGAAGAACGGGCATCAACATCTAGTTACTTATATAGAGGAGGCTTGAAGCATCTCTCGGTTGTCTTGTCAGCTTACCGACCACAGAGTGATCTCTGGGCTTTAATGCTTTATGGTGGATCACAAATGATGAAAAGCCAGGCATGCCTAATCTTTTTGCATTGTAGGCAGGAGGATATATTAGTAAATATGGCAATTTCTTGGGCCGATTTCCCTTCATACAGATAGGTCTTTAATTTTTGCCCCTCAAATCATTGGTCTTTAATTTTTTTCCCTGCTTCTTATTTAATGAAAATTCATGGACCAAAGTATTCTTATCCCCTTGACAGCAAAATTAGAGATTTTTGAGAACAAGCTATATTGACGATGAATTCGCTGTTTTCTTACCAAAAATAAAAATAAATAAATAAATAAATGTCACAAGGCAAGCCGCTTGTTCAGCAATGGTTCTGTAGGAATTAAATTATCCGACATAAGTTGTGCGCAAGGCATAATTTATGTAGGAATTAAATTTTCCGGCATAAGTTGTGTAGTGCTGAGCGAATTAGTTACGACAAAACTTATGCCGAATAATTTAATTCCTACATAAATTATGCCGGACAAGCTTTGTCTTGGAAAATTAGGGTCATAGATAAGGGCAGGCTGAATTATTTTTGTTGTTGTTGTTTTTTTATTTTATTTTATTTTTTATATAAGGGGTATTTTGGACCACATTTTTTTACTTAAAGTGCCAAACGGCAAAAGTTAAAGACCAACGATTGAGGAGCAAAAATTAGGGCGATTCGCACAAATGCCCTATTCCGGGGTGTTCTTTAATTTTTGCCCCTCAAATTGTTGGTTTAATTTTTGCCCTTCGGCACTTTAAGTAATAAAAAAATGGTCGAATATACCCCTGAGATTCTGGGCTCGAACCCCAACAAAGTATAAAAAAATTTGCAAGACAAAGTTTCATAGCAAACTATGCATATTCAAGCAAAAGTTATCCTTAAGGCATAGTTTCTACGTAAAGTATGCCTTGTCCGCATAGTTATGTAGAAATTAAGTTATACTACAAAACTATGTTACTACAAAACTATGTTCGAAAAGGAACTACGTAAAACTATGCCTAAAGACATAACTTTTGCCCGAATAGGCATAGTTTGCTATGAAATCTTGCCTTGCGAAATTGTTTTTCTTTTTTGCCTCTGCTGGGGTTGGAACCCGAATCACTAGTTTCATAAACCAGCGAATAAGGATAATTTCCCAACAAATTTTTATTAAATGAGAAGTAGGGTAAAAAATTAAAGACCACCTATTTGAGGGACAAAAGTTAAAGACCAGTCCATATGAAGGGTCTCAGTAAGTTTGTCTCTGGGATTTGTGATGTGAATATTTAAAAATATGCTGTGTGAAAAGAGTGTCCTCTCTGTAATGGTTAATTTGTCTGTTATGGAACTGTTAGCGAGTTTTTTTTATTGCATCTGAAACATTACAGTAAGCCAGTAAGTTTTAGCTAGTGAAATCACTCTGTTTAGCTAGTGAAATCACTCTCCATTTCCAAACTTTTACCATGGTTTCTGTTTGGTTTATTGTATTAAGCATTTTGGCATTGTGTTCTAAAATCTATGAACTGCCGGAAAAATTCCGACATCATCACTGGACAAGTAACATATATTGAACTGCTTAATTTACTTGCAACATTTTCCTTTTGACAAAATTTGCATATCTAATTACTTAAACAAGTGATATATTTTTTTTTCCTGCAGATTCCCGAAAGAATGAGCATTGAATCTAGGCATAAGCTAAATTACAGTTCGCTTGACAGCACAACCATTGTAGAACAAAGGCTTAGACGTATGCGCAACTGCTTGTTCAGCAATAGTTCTGCTGTCAAGAAAACTTTGATTCATGCTGGCTCAGAATTTCTTTTCCTTATTGTCCAGCTCCACTACTCCATCTCAGGGAGTAAACACAAGCAGAGCAAACTGAGATAATGCCTAATGTTCACCAGGTTGTTCTTCACCTTCTGTTTTTGAAGATAAATCCTCTATACACGCTAAGTGTACTTTCTTATAGCTTTCATTCCCTTCTTACTACAAGCGGTGTACACCTGAGTCGCATTCTCTTATCAAGAATTTGAATGGGCACTGTGGTGCCTGATCCTCAGAAGGCTGGATACAGTAGATAAATTTGAATATTGATAGGAATAGTATTTCGCTCCTGATAAAAGAATACTAGTAATTCACGCAAAAAATTAAAATGAGGTTCATACTATCTGTACAGAAGAGTTCTGCGTTTCGGTAATATTAATGTTTAACATACTAGTTTTCCGTGTCAATATCATGTTCAACATGAGTCAAGTCTGTCATATGGTACGCTGGACTAAATCAACTCCATATGCCTTTTCGTAAACTTACTAGAACTCTTTTTACCTCATTTTTATACCAAATGTCAATATATCAGCATATGTTATGGTGAAAGTCTATTTTCTTAGTTGTTAGCATCAAAATGTTTCTATTGTGAAGCACAAACATTTTCTTTTTTTTTGATTTTTATCAAAGAAAATCTGGAGCTACTGTACTGAATGACCTTGAGAATTAGATAAGAATAGATATATTGATTATAATTCTTGCATACACTAATGGGAATAAAGATCAAACACTAAAACTTGGATAACACTATTGGGGTTTGAGTAGAAAATCTCTCTCTCTTTTTTTTTTTTTCCTCGCCTGTGTAATCTGTTTCATGTACCGTTTCTGTCTATGCTTTTCAGTTTGTAGGATCCTGATTGCAAATACTGCGAGGTTGTTACAGTTTGAAAACTATCTTATTATCACCATCATAGTTTACCTGGTAAATGGGCTACTTGAAAATATAGTTTACTCTTTGACCTGTCATTCTGGTATGAACAAAGGATGCCTTCATTGATGAAGGACTGCAGAGGAGCTTCAGAATGCTATAATCATGGTCAATAAAAAAAACAGTACCATAGTATAAATTGTCTGTCGAACTTGAAAAACTGATTCTGGGGTCCTTACCATCTGCTTTCCAAGGTTAGTGATTTCTTAATGGCCATTAATAACCTTAGTTGGTGCTTTTATCTTCAGATAGTGTTGCGACTTCGTAGAAATTAAAATGCGGCATAATATACAGAAGATAGTATAAGTAAATGCTCTGCATATGTAGACATATAAGTTAATATAAGATAAGAATATTGTTAATGCTATCAGAAAATGCAATGCATAGCTTGTACTTGCTCCATTTGTTAGCTGAAGTTCATACTCGTATATAATTGTGAAGAAGTTTATTCCTCAGACTAGAAGTTGTTCTCTCGACACACAATTATAGTTCTTTTTCCTGTTGATAAGTCACATAATTAGCGTAAGTTATAGATGAATTTGACCTCACCACCAAATAGTCCTTGAAAAAGTCAGTAAAGTTTATTCCTTTGACTGAAATTTACTAACTCACCAGTCACCATATAAAAGATATTGTACAGATAAGAAAGAAAGTTGAGATAAAAGAGTTAGAAACATTCTCTTTCAGTAAACTAAGAGTCCTCTGACTGGAACCTATTTTCTTTTTAAAAAAAAAAAAAAACACGAGTCCTCTGACTGAACATGTTGACTGATGTGTTTATGGATAGGCTTCTCATCTTGATAGAGTTTTCATTGTTAATATACAATTCTTCCTGAGATACAATTACATGTTTTCTTTTAGGAGGGAAGACAAATTAGATGCAAGGTGTTTAAAAACTCTATGCCTTACCATTTAAATGTTAACTCTATGCAGATCATTGAGAAATGTTTTCAATACTTTCTCCATTTCACTTCTGAGTAGAACATATTGTAAGAACCTTCAAGTCTTGACTTTTGGTCGTTGTACATATTGTCAGTACAGATTTGTCTACAATGTATAACAAAACATTATAATTTTGTTCATGTTGGGCTTGGGCTACCCCCACTAGTACACAACAATGAACAGAGACCAAAATAATTAATGATATATCTGTTTAAAAAGTAAAATGTCAATAGAATTGCTTCTACAGCCATGAAGGTGCATTAGTATCTGAATCTTATCAATTTCTCTCTCTCTCCATCTTTCTCTCTCTCTCTATTAGGATCACGATAAATTGTTTCAAAAGTATCAGATTTACTAAACCAATCATAAGAAAGAAGAAAGAGGACAGAAGAGAGCTGATAGAGAGGAGGATAAAGATTTTGTACACTCGTCCTTCTAATTATAACAGCTGCGACCACAACATTGCATTCCAGAATCTCTAACTTACCCGACTGGACTAAATTGAGATACATTAAGACTTAAGTCAGGCTAAACTAAACAATTAGAAGCTTATCTACAAAAAATCTAACATGACTCAATTGTAAAACATAAAAACTTTTCTTTACTCCAACGGTTTTCATGTTAACATTGCTCCTCAACGAATTCTACAAACCACCAAATAGGAAGCAAATTAGATGCAAACTGTACAACATCTGCAAGCCTATTCGTTACATAATTTCACTAACTTATTTATACTTGCAATCTCTAGCGCAAGGGTACAGGTCTATATATTGATGAAACCCTTCTCTCTCAAAGTACCAATCCGCAACAGCTTCATCGATCGTCTACACAGATAAATGTTATATGAAATTAAAATTTGTTATGAACTCATCGAAACTAAGAATGTCAGGCATATGATAAAATTCAAAAGCAAAAATGTGATTCCCGGTAGAATTAGATATCTGTATTCAAACATTATATGGATAACACAAACAAACATTACCTTATTAAGTAACCTTGGAGAGCTAGCACTGAACTAGTATCCCAGTGAAAGAATTCCACCATGAGAATAGCAAGACGTGAGGAAATAACCCCTTGTAAAACAAAGGGGTAGTCCCTCGAATGTCTTCAAGAACTCCACTCCAAAGGCTAAATTAAGAAAAAATAGATTAAAAGGAATTAAAGGAGAAGAAGACCCAATAAACATGCGAATTGGAAGGTATATATTAGTTAATCACCAGAGAACAGCTAACCTTGAATAATTATATGTTGGCCAAATGTGCTATTATTTATATTGGATCACGATGCAATCCTTCCAAGACATGTTGAGGATCAAGATATGGAGGAACCAGTGTTAGAATTCGAGATTTTTAATGTTGAATAGTACCCGACCGGACTATTTTGAGATACATTAAAATTCTTAAAGCGAGAAAAACTAGCATTTAAATTTGTCTCCTCACAAAATAGTCATAAATTGAATTGATTTGAAAAGTGGAGTTTGAACGTCAATGACATTATGCGGGAAAAAAACTAAACATCATTAAAGAAAAATAATTTATAATTAGAGGGCACTATTATTCTCTAGAATAAATAAGGAAAATATTTTCTTTCCAACGCTTTAAATTTGTCTGTCAATATGGGTTATAAAAAATTAAAATTTCTTATGAACTCATCAAAACCAAGAATTTATTTAAGTAAATTGGGCAAAAATGTGTCTTTCAAACATTATATGGCTAAAAACATTACCTCTCTTGAACCTTGGAGACTTGATTATGAAAACAAAAGAATAATAAATTAATTAATTTTAAAAAAAATATAAGTAAATTAAACAAAAAGATAAAAAGTGATGAGAAAAAAAAAATACTTACTACTAAGTAGTAAATTAGAAAATAGAGTAATACTTTTTAGTCTTAGAATTTATGTTATGTTTAATTTCTTTTGAATAGTGATTAAAGATAAAAAATAATAATTTATAGCATTTATTCTCTTGAATTTTTTCTTCTATGATATGAATTTGAGCAAGAATGGGTGGTAGAAGATTTTATTTCATATTGCAAAAGTTTCATGTTCAAAGTGTACCAAAAATCACTTAGAAAATATTATTTCTTTCGCCCGCTTAGAGCAACGCTTCAATTAAATGTCTTATTCCCTAGACTAAATGGAACTATTTTTCTTTCCAACCCATTTTGACACCTCTAATTGTAGACGTGCAAGCTGAAGGCAAATTTTTAGCCGATCCCTTAGAAGGAGAGGGAGCAAAAACTATTTTAGTAAAGCAAAAGAATCGAAGTTGCTTCTACTTCTTCAGCATACCAAAATTACTAAAACAAACAGAAGATGCGACTCACGTGTAAGTTAACAATTTTCCGATACGTCTCTTCAATATATGAAGTACCAGCAATTGTTTTCCTTCGTAAATCGTGAAACATGCCAAGAGGGATTAGACACTAATAAAGTTAATAGAGGATTAGAGTATCATTTTCTTGAGATCACCTAATATGAATATAAGGAAAGCTCACACATTGAGGAAGAACCAAAGAATCTGCAACGCACTTTACTCTGGCATCATTCGGCAAGTAGGGTTTGAAATTGTCGTACTTCAAAATTGTTGCCAACCCTCCGGCTGAAGTTCCGCATAGAATTGCCTGACCATTGCATTTTGGTAATCAAGATTAATTAGTAGATTAATTAGTAGACTAAGGTAGTGTATATGTGACGTATAATTTATACTCTATGATGCTTTTTGTAACTGGAAATTGCATTATATTACCAAATGAGAAATTACAGCTCAAAGAAAAGAACAAAAAAAATTGAAGGATGGACATGGAGCTCCATCCAGTTACCAAAAATAGGATCTTACGTTTTCAGCATTTTTCATTCCTTTGCTCCATAAGTCTTCCATAATAGCCTTAAATATTCTTGCCCCTCTAAAAAACAGCTTGTTGTCCTAATGTAGATTTATCACCAAATCAATCATCAGTGATATTAGTTATCACTATACATGAGAGACATATGCAGTATTTACTAAGTAGTATTTACTAATTTCTTACAGGGTCAACTTGTTCAACATCACCGGTGAAAGATGAACCATCACAATACTTCACCCTCACCTTGTTCCAATTGTAAAACTCTACCAAATTCCAACATCGTTTGCGGTCAGAAGAAGTGGGTAAAAATTTAAGCACACAAAGAAAAAGTTAAACATGGCAAGATAATGATAGTGCACAGAGCTTCATCACCTCGATTTTTCTTGGAAGTATTATGAAGTATCCCGCCAAAAAAACCTAGTTGATTCATCTTCTTGGTAGAACCTGTGTACTCCGTTGAACGATTAAGGCAATCTGGGATACTATTGCACCAACCGCCTCTCTACAAAATATGAAATTTCTCCTGTAACAAAGGTTTAATTTAGTGACTTAATTAGTTATGTTAAATATGAAAATTAATTGAAAAAAAATAAGAAGAATTAATTAAGCAACTAACATCCAAGGAGACAATCCAGCTGCGAACTCTGCTACCATGTCCCCTATCTAGATGATAGGCTGGTGGACTTCCATCTAGGAATACTGTCGATGATTCAAAAACAATACAAATGCATATGATTTTCTTTCTGTTACAACTTTAGGAAGAATATAAATATGTTCAAGCAAAAAGTACCTGCGCCTTGGGCAGTTGCGCTTTCGAGTATTATGATATTGACATATAGATCATCTGCGGCACCAAGAACAGTTGGACACAGTACTGCTAGACATGCTAGCAAAGCCAACAGAAATGTTGTCTTCCTACGACAAACAAAAAGAAGTGTAAATTTTACACACGAAGCTAAGGCATTGCAAGTTATAGTTAAAACAAGAAGAGAAGAAACAATTTACTAATTATAAATTAATGAAACAAAAACAAACATATACAAAGACGAAACATGGAATGAGGGTTACATGTTTTAAGAAAAGAAACTTTTTTCTTCTAAAAAGGGCTGAGATAAAGAAAGTGAAAGGAGGTTTTTAGAGAGGGAGAAAGCAAACAATGCTTATGTTTTTTTTTTTTTTTTGCCGGAGACTCAGCATAAGTCTTTTCTCCGTTTTTTTTTTTTTTTTTTTAATAAAGTTAGTTTATATTATTTCCAGAAGGGGATAATTACATGGTAAATATCCAGCATAGAATGACAGGCCATTCTTGCTCAAGAGGGGTCTCCTCCTACACCAATAAGCTTACAAATGAGATTTTGAACAAATGTTGAATCTGAGAAATAACAGATTCATCATTTGTTCCAATCTACTTAGCCTATACCAACTTTCTTTTTCCTAATTCTGAAGTTGGCCATTCCACTCTTATCAAGTCTGTATGGACCAATTGCATCCTTAGGTAAGTTTTGTGGGTTTTGAATAGCACAATTCATGTCCTTAATAGAGCCTTGCTTTTGAATATCTGCTCGCTGTGTTAGCCTCCCTATAGCAGTGTTGTACAGTGCCTCCTAGCTTGTTGAGCAATTCTTGAATTTCTTCAATCATGTTCTGAAATCTTTCTTTGATTCCTTTGATCATATCCACCATGAGTTTTGAGTCCATTTCTAGAATGATATTGTGCAAGTCTAGATTTGAACTGTATTGCAAACCCAAAAGTGCAGCTTTGATTTCTGCCATATTGTTGCTACAATATTCAAGTGACTCTGAAAATCCAAGAATCATTTTGCCTTCATGGTTCCTGATGATACCTCTCGCTTGTTTCTTCTTCACCCAAGCTTCCATCCGTATTGATTTTGTCGATTTGGTTGTGGTTTCTCCCAATATATTGGAAAGGTACTGATTGGAGCAGAATATACATCTGCAATGACACAAATATCTTTCCAAGACAAGTGAAGGTTAATATGTGTAAAATGTCTATATAATAATATCTTAATATGAAAGTTAATCTGGTTTACTATTCTATATACTGATTATGCTTTTTGTCCATACCTACTGGCTCCTCTCCTCTTCCAAAGTTCCCAGGTAATATACATTGGGAGAATTTTACAAAGAGTTCTGTGCAAAGCATTAGAGCTATCATAAGCCCACCAAGTCCATATTACCTGTTTAATACTCCCGTAATGAAGCTTAACTGTAAGAGGGTTAGCAAAGAAACTCCATATTTTCTTAGCGATATCACTTTCAACAAAGGCATAATTCATGGTTTCTCCGGTTACAACAGTTACATCTAGACACAACCTGTTGGCCAAACTTGGGGAGAATGTCATCAAATGGGAGTTTTCTTTTGAGCATTCTCCAATTCAAAAAGGCCACTTTGAAAGGCATTCTTTTATGCCAGAGATTACTGTAAGAATCATTTTTGTTCTTCCTTTGTCTAGTAATCTCTCTGGCAGAAGAACAAGTGAAATTTCCATCACTATCAGGTCCAAATGGGAATCAAGAGAGTTTTGGTCAGCAATCTTGATATTTCTATAGTGTGTTACAGATTAGGGGGAACAGTATTCTCCAATTTACTGGAAATCCAGTTACCATAAAAAATAAACTCCTCGACTGAAGTGTTTCCTCGTCTTGGTCCAGGTTCAAGCATTAAGGCAAGGGGCCCTAGACCAGTCCAGTTATCCCACCAGAAGAGAGAGGACCCACAGTTGATTTTCCACAACATGTAAGGTTCAGCAATGCTTTTGCAATTAAGAAGCTCTTTCCAACTTTGAGATTGACCAGAGCTCTAACTTCTAGCAATAGAATTGACTCTAATGCAGTACTTGGATCTCAGAAAGTCAGCCCATAAACTCTTTTGAGTTCGAAGTCTCCTCCATCTTTTCAGAATAAAAGAACTTTGAATATCAGCAAGAGATTTAAAACCCAGGCCTTCTTCTTCTTTGGGATAACAAAGATTCTTCCAAGCACTCCAATGGTACTTGTTTTTACCTTCATTCTGTCCCCAGAAAAAATTGGCAAGGTATTTTTCAATTTGCTTTAAAACAGTTTTGGGGGGGGGGGGGGGGGGGGGGGGGAATAGGGCGACCAATAGACGAAGAGTTTGGGACTCCAATACCTGTTAGATAATCACTGCTTTGTGTACGAGATAAGAGGTTGCCTTGCCAGCCACCAATTCTTTTAAAAAAATTTAGAAGTAATATCTGTGAAGTAGGAAATTTTCTTCCTACCAGTGTAAATAGGGCACCCAAGATAAGTGAAAGGAAATGTACTTGATTTAAAACCTGTCCTTCTCCTGATTCTCCTATTAGTACCATCAGAGGCATGAGAGGCAGTTAGGAACATGCTTTTTTCCTTGTTTATTTTTTGTCCAGAGACCTCCTCATATCTCTTCAGTTGTCTCAGAATAATCTTGAGAGAATACTTATCCCAGGAAGTGAAGAGAATTACATCATCAGCATATGCCAAGTGGTTTATTCTTGGTCCCATAGCATTCATACTATAGCCAATGTATCTGTTCTTGTCATGAATCTTGTTGAGCAACTTAGTAAGAAGTTCAGCAGTTAAAATGAAAAGCGAAGGAGAAAGAGGGTCACCCAGTTTAAGACCTCTAGTGGAGTGAAAAAAACCCTTTCCTCTCACCATTGGTTATAATAGAGTACCATACATCTGATAGAAGTCTCCAAACTAAGTCGATAAAGAATTCAGAGAAGCCAAAGTTTCTGAGAATAAAAATGATGCAGAGCCAAGAAACTCTATCATATGCTTTTTCCATATCCAATTTGAAAACCAAATTAGAATTATTACCTTTATTTATGTCATGCACAATCTCCTGGGTAAGTAGAATATTCTCAGTGATGAGTCTTCCATCGATAAGCCCAGTCTGATTTTCTCGACACTAATTTGGGTAACAAAACATTGAGTCTAGTAGCCATAATTTTGGAGATAATTTTATTAGAGAAATTAGTTAAGCTAATACGCCTTAATTGAGAAAAACTAAAGGTGTTCATCTACTTTAGGAATTAAAATTAAACAAGTATGAGTAAAATACTTTGTTAACCTTTTACCACAGTAGAAACTCTGCACAAAGTTGATCAGCTCATCCTTAATGATATCCCAGCATTTCTAGAAAAAGAAACCATTAAAGCCATCTAGCCCTGCAGCACTATTAGGACTGAGATCCATGACTGCATTTTTTATTTCTTCTTCTTCTTCTTCTTCTTCTTCTGGGAATCTGTTAAGATTCTGATTATCTTCTTCATTGATAATCTTCTCAATGTGATGTAGAACCCCATAATCAGGAATTTGTGCAGTCTCAGTGAACGTACTTTCAAAGTATTGGACTGCTGCATCTCCAATGGCCTCATTACCTTCGATCCAGTTCCCATCAGAGTTTTTAATTCTATGTAAAGTAGCTCTCCTTGTCTTGTGTTTGATAGAGCTGAAAAAAAATACTTTGTACAGGCATCTCCCTCTTCATTCCATTGAATGTTGGCCTTTTGTTGTAGCAGATTTTCTTGTATGCTAGACCATCTAATGTACTCAGCATTGACTCTGTTAAGATCCTGCCTGTTTTTCTCAGAGTCATCACTGTCCATCTTGTGCTCAAGTTCAAGAATAAGTTGTTCATATTGCTTGACTTTCTCAAAGACATTTCCAATGACTTTTTGGACCACTGAGTTAAGACTTTGGAGAGTCTTTTCAGCTTTTTCTTACGTAATTCACATTGCATTGCCCTGTACTTCTTCCATCCATGAGTTCTGAACTAGTTGTTGAAAATCTGGTTGCATTGTCCAAAAATTCAAGAACCTGAAATAACTCACAAAATTATTAGTAACTTCTTTGCAGTTAAATATAATAAGATTATGATCTGAACCTGTCCTTGCCATGTGCTTAACCATGCTATCCCCCATATTGTCATTCCACTCGTCATTGTATAGAACCCTGTCAAGTCTTTTACAGATCCTGTTGCCTCTTTTCCTTCCATTAGTCCAAGTGAAAGTGTTTCCACTGTATCCTGCATCAACTAATCCACAATCATCCAAGCATGAGATGAAATCCATACTTTGACTCATCCTATGTGGTATGCCACCTCTCTTCTCACTAGGAGATAGGATCACATTGAAGTCTCCTAGTACAGCCCAAGGGCCATCAATATGACCAGAGTTATGCCTAAGCTTGTGCCATAACTTTCTTCTCTTCCTGGCAGTGGTCTTAGCATAAACTATAGTATACCAGAAGGTTTTGTAGGTGGTCAAATGCTTGATCTTCATAGTGAGCTGCTGATTGCTGTTAGAAACAATAGAGCAGTCCAAAGAGTCATCCCAAAAACACCATATTTTGCCATTAATGTTGGCCACTGCATTTTGAAAACCAACTTTCTTTTTGTATTTCTCCAGATTGGAGTCATCAATGAAAGGTTCTTGAACAGTCACAAATTGAGCCTTGTTTATTTTGACAATTTTTATCAGCCTTATAAAAGCTTTCTTGGACTTAACCCCCCTAATATTCCATGAAATTGTACTAATCATATAAAATAATTATAAAAATGGGGGGTCAAGCTACACTGCTTCTCTGTCTTCTTCTACTTCTGGATCTATCTCCATTAGTAGTTTTTAAAGACAAACCTCGTTGACAGTAGAAGTAGAAGTGATGAGCTGATCATATGAGTTCAGCTTTATTTAAAGACAAACCTCGTTCACTTGCTAATTGAACAATTATACATCACTGGAAATATGAAATTGAAGAACCACAATTTTTCATTTTTCATTTAAAATCTATACATAGTAAAGAAGTAACTAATGATACTAAGAAAAGCTATAGGCAAAATTCAAGGAGCAACATATCTTCTTGTTTCTTCAAGTAACGGTTCATGTACGTGCCCATCAAAGTGGTATAAAAGGGTCAACTTATGTGATGTTAATGCATTAGATATTGATGTTTTATGGTAATAATTAAATGTCCTAGAGGGACCACCCTATGTAAATTATTTTCGTTTCTATCAAAAAATTCTTTAATTGAGGACCCTTCTATTAATACATCATAAAGACTCATAAATTGAGCCTACATGACACGTGACAATACATTTTAGGCAATTCATTTAAGAACTACCACTACACTATATGTGATATGATTTAGATGAGTTCTCAAGAAAATTATATGATGATTTATAGTGAAAAGAAAACTAGGTACGTAAAAGCTGCAATGCATGATTAATTTAAAAAACAATGAAAAACACATTTTAGGCATTCATTTATTGTGATTGAAGAATTATTTATACACAACATGTGATATGCTTTAAATGAAAGTTTCAAAAAATTTCTGTAAAGTGATTTTGTGAATGGATGAAGTTGTGTAGGTAAAAGGTAGAATATGTGATTAAACCAAAATAAAATAATTAATAAATATATTATCTAATCCTAAATGAAATATATAAAGCAATAGTACCAACACCAGTGATTATTTAATCCTTAAGAAATAACATAATTTAAGCATAAGAAGAAGTAGAAAAGAACAAGCATACTAAAGAAATGATAAAACATGCTTAAGATTTTATATTACTAATATACATGGGTACATTCTCTCTACTTAGTGTGGAAATAAAAATAAATACTGTATTATGTTAAAAACAGAATAGAAATTATTTACTTTCAAGCTCTCTCATTTTGGGGTGTACATGTGGGGGCTGGGCGGGTGGTGGTCCTGGATCTATCATCTAGTCTACTCTTCCAAAGAAAATTGATGAGAACACAACAACAAATACAATTAAGGTTACATATAGTGCTCAGCCACATTCAAAATTAAATTAACTGTATTCCAAAGGAACAACGGAATTTTTGCAGCCTCTCGATCTCTTCAAAATGCAAGACATAGTGCTGAAGTTGTATTCACGCTCGAATTGATTCTCTAATTTTATGGCTCTTAATCTACTACTAATAAAAGTATACAATTACTCCTAATCGAAAATATATAAGAGTTTTCAAAGGGTTTATGTGATCCCCGAGAACTCCACTCAATATTTTAAGATTCTTTTATTAAATGCTTAGATTTTTTTCATGTGGCATTAGAAGGAAATTCCTTTTTTTTTTTAATTTTTTTTATGACAAGGAAACCCGAGGTTGCTATCCTTCGGGTGCGCACAGGGTAAACTCCGCTTCTCTGCAATAGCTTCAAACCACATAGGAGAGAAAACCCGCACTAGGTAATCCCCATGCGACCAACTCGACCGAAAAGGCAGATCCCCTGTTGTCGTAGGTAGGGAGTTTCAGACCTGAGACCTCATTATGAAAGCCCCATGCTCAACCAACCAAGTCACTCTTGGAATTAGAAGGAAATTTTTGACGGGTGTAAATCACTAGTAGATAAGGATAAGAAATCTTGTTCTATTAAATTGAACATACGTATCATATAAATTTTATATCAAGTATATGATCTAACCAAATACCCATCATAATGAAAAATTTTATACTCTAGCTCTTAATATGCATGGTCCACTAAACTAATTACTCAAAATTTCAACAGGCTTTTATCAATATTTTTTCAGAAAAAAATATAGAACATATCTTTTGTACTATAAAGTTTTGAAGAATTCCCTCCAGAATGAAAAATTATCTATAATTAGAAAATTAGTTGTCACTAAACGTTACACATCATATGAAGACAGAGAACAATTGTAGTAGTTAATTGAAATATGAACTTCACCTAGAGTACTTTTGAGATTGATATGATTCAGATAGTAGTACAAGTTTATAAGTACATAACAATACAACTGACTTTCAATTTTTTGGACAAATAATTCATTCTTTTGATATCTCTCTTCACCGTGGTGTAATTTCTATCAAGGAGTTTCAAAAGAGATATTGGAAATTAACTTGAGAATTGTGAGGAACATCAAGGTTATAGTAGCGTACTAATGTCACTTCTGGTCATTAAAGAAGAGTGTGTTCTTATTAAATTGCTAGCAGTTTTTTTCTCATATTAATGGGACTTCATTAATGTCTCTTTCGAAACTATTGAGTGAAGAGGGACCAAACAAATGATTCATCTGAACATAAGATCTTTTTTAGCCCTTAATTAAAATTAATAAATATATTTAATTCATCCATAACGTTTATTAAATGTCTAAGTTCTATTAATTGCTCTTGTACTTGTACGCTACAACATTATCTTCACGAAAAGTAAGTTTGAATCATACATTATCGTGCTATTAGAAGAAAAGGTATGCAAGAATCTTTTTAAACTTCTCCGTTTTATTTGTTTGTTTGCTTTTATACATTTCTTTGTTTCTTATTATTGATGCTTCGAGTTTTGGAACACAATTTTCATTCTTTACATTTGAAATTTGTTGGTCACAAATGTCTCTTATTGATAATGGAGGCACTTATTTAAGTTCATGTACACTGAAAGTGTTTGAAAATAAATTGCTTACTCCAATTTACCATATAGATGCTCTACCAAAATTATTATGTTAATTATTTTAAACTGCATTTAAGTTTTTGGAAAAAGGCCGAAGTGAGGGAAACAATGATATTTAGGCACGAGCTAGTAAAATAACTTTAGATGCCATTTTAGGAACAAAAATTGAGCTACTCCTGATTGAGAGTTCTTATATTTCGAGAGAAGTAAGCACCAATGTGTTTTAGCCGTAACATGCATCTGTCTACCTACATTTAATAATCAATTGAAATATTCAAAAAATCAATTATAGTGGTAATATATATTTATAGACAAGTGGACTTTCTGTTAATACAACATTATATTTCTAGTTTGTATAAATTCTTTAAAATTGTGCTCATGAAACTCTTTAATGTTATCGGATAATTATTTATTTTCGCAGGAAATATGAAAAAAATGATAGCTTATGACCGAATGATGGTATTGGGGCAGATTTGTGTGTTATTCTTTTTATTGTCTATGTCATTAGTGAATTGTAAAACATACCCTCCAGCAGTAGAACAAAGTTGTTATTGCTTGTGCATTGATTGGTATGTCGAGACAGAAGATGATATGCCTACGCCGGAGGCCAGACAAATGTGCAAAGAAGGATTATTTATAGGCTTCCATTGTGACCTTAAGGATGCGTACGATGAGGCTGTTGATAAAACACCCTTTTTAGACCCTCTAGAGTGCCCTTTCAAACAATTCTAGAATATAGACACGCATTTTAACGTAATTTTGCATCTTTATTATTTTCTTATCAAAATAATTTTATATGTAATGTCATTACGATAATAATATTTCTCATGATAAAATAAATACAATGCCTAGTACTGAAAGCTTTATTGAATGTTCTAATTGTTTCTCTAATTTTGTAGCCTTAATATATTAGTAAAAGAGGATACACTTATACTTGATCACAAATACATTGAAGTTTTCAAAAGGTTAATAATAGTCACGGAATAATCTACTCATGTCACGACCTATTTTCACTAAGTCGTGCGGGCACCTACCTTTCCCACCTCGGTAGGCGAACCCTTATTCCAACAATCAAAATATATAAATAAAGCGGAAGAAGATAAAATAACGTAAGTCTCACGATAATAATATAAAGAAATATAGAAATAATGAGAATCCAACCCCAGTATCTGGTCAGGTCATACAAGAGCATCTAACTAAATACTATAAGTCTGAATCATAATAATACATAGTAGCCTAAAAGATCATGTCCCAGAATGAAACAAGACATAAGGATAAAAAGAGTCATCGGCATCGATCGTCCTCATGCTCATCCTGAAGGACTCGAATCAGAAATCCTCGAATATTAGCCACGAAGAGTAGAAATCGATCTCACTGGTACTCGCATTCATAAAAGAATGCAAAGTGTAGGTCAGTACAATCAACGGGTACTGGTAGGTATCATAGGCCGACTAAGACTAGATAACGTATATAAAGAGAACAAGCAAGAAAAACATATAAACCAACAAGTACAAGTCAATATGAATCCATATCCACAGAACAAGTCATCTTTTATGTTATAGCATCTAAACCCAATTGTGCCAAGTCTTAGTATAATCAATCCGAATCAGTACATCACAGTAGTATCACAACAATCAAGAAAAGAACCAAGATATAATGCAATGCAATAATGTATGTAGGATGAATGCAATGCATATGCGCTTTTGTACAACATGTCCCGGACGGAGCTTAACTCCACGTCTCGGCGATCATGACCCATGGGGGACCCGCGAAGTCCATGTACCACTCGCTCCGGAATATAACCTCGGATCACGAGCACACTCTCACGATCCCGGCAAAGACCTCGGGCATCGGACACTCCATCGTTCCCGGCAAGAAACCTCGGGCAACAAACACTCATCTCTCTTTTACCCTCTCGGCAAAGACCTCGGAGGCTACACTCTCTCACATATCATCATTAGTGCCATAACCATGCATATATCAATGTATCATGGAAATGCATATGAGTATGATGAAATGTAATGTTAAAAACCAATTGAATCCGAAACGGTACCGCACATGGAATACAAGTAATATCAGAATAAGGCTACACAAAAAGCCACGATGGGATCACCATTCTCATCTCCATATCAATCAAGTAAAGCACCGCAATATCATAGTCATGATATATCATTAGTCACAGATACTCAATGTCTCAAGTGGCAACGAGCACACAAAAAAATAGATCAAGATAAGTCAACAACACAACGGGATGTGTATCCCCCAAATCATACAACAAGGTCCAACCTAAGAAAATATCTAACCCAACTTGATACCCGCAGGTTTATATGCATTCTCCGACAATATCATCTAAACATACGCTTCGCTAATCAAAGTCTCACCATAAGGTAAACCGTAACCTACCTCAATGCCGACCAGGTGTCACGAACTCCCATGCCAAAACTTTTTCCTTCTGAAGTGCTTCCGATCGGACAAGGTCTCTAGCGCTTATTCGTCACACAATATGTGTACGCTGCCCAATAATACTTCAACCTTTATTAAAATATCATAGCTATGATTAGTTTACGAGGGAATTCGATACGTATTTTGACACTCACAATCCCTTTCTAACATTTAAGCGACGCTTCGTTCGCATTTAAACCAACTAGTGCTACAATCTAATATTGCTAGTCATTATTTCATGTATCAATCCAAACTTGTTTAAACATGATTTAAGGGACTTAGGACAGTCCATACATCATTTAAAAGCGTCCCATACTCATGGCCAAACAGCACACACAACATTACCATTTTCACTTCGGAATTTTCCAACTTCAACTACAATGATAACAACAATCAACATTCAACATTCACTAATTTGCTTCTAACCTTAAAAAATCAACCATCGTTTTGGACTGCTTGCGTACTTCAATTTGATTTGTTTCTTTAACACCTCAATTCACATATTCAACATACATACAATATACCACAATGTCCATGACAACAACAATTCAAATGTGACACAAAACAGTCCCTAAATCTCCCTAAATCAGCCCCTACACGGCTTCAACACAACCACATACAAAATTCCATAACTTTCATTCCTTTCATACACACTACCATATTCAAACCATTCTTAATACATGTACAAGAAATTTAAACATTGCTTCACATAAGCCTATCATACACGGCTAACTTTAAGTTTCAACAACAACATTCAATACCAACATGCACCATTTTATACATATTCACAATGCATCCAACTCATTCTAATCGTAAAAGAAATGACCAATTCTTACCTTGAATACTTGGCTCCAATTTGTGTCTTAAATTCTTATACTTATTCTTGCTTCTCTACCTCCTTCTCCTTCGAATTCTATTGAACAACAAACTGAAATTCTTTTTGTGTTTTGTGTTTTGTGTTTTCCAACCTGGCCGTGACCTTCTCTTTCAACAATTCTTCTTTTGGTTTGTTTATTTCTTGCTTCTCCACCAACTACTACACATTATTGTATGTCTTCACTTTATAATTTTTATTAGCAACAAAAATCAGTTTTCCTCTTTTGAAAACCAAGTGGCCGACCAGCCATGGTGGTGTTTTCTTCAACTTGTAAGTGTTGAAATGAGTTGTTAAAGTGGAGTAAAATAGATTTTTTTGTATATATGTTTCCCCCATACTTTGGACATGTGTATCCCACTAACTTGATATAAATCCACATTTGGCATGTTGCTCTTCCACCTTTCACGTGCAACCTTGCATTCCAAGGAGTATGTCTCATTATAATATGAACACATAATACTACTAATTTAATTTACTTCATCCATGAAGTACAACCATAGTTGCTTCCACGTTTCCAATGCACATGGGCATGTCCCCTCTCATGGCTTTGAGCCAATCACATGGTCTTGAGCAAAATTTCAAGAAATATGTTCCCACTAGTCTCGGCTACATGGCCGAGACTCACTTCCTCACTTCTCAATTTTAATTGTCTACTTTACATTTCATGTGCATTAGATGAATTAATATTTAAGTGTGTGTAATGAGTCTCCCAACATGTAATAGCATGCCTTCTTATACTAATGAGTTGCCAATATTAAAATGTGTAATAAGTCTTCCACTAATATTTTTGTACTAAGTAAAAATCTATAAACACCTAGTTGTTACTGAGCAATAGATCACGTTGATCCCTTTCTCCCGCAAAATATGGCTACTGCATATATGACAACGTTGCCGCCCCACTAATTCTTTGCAGTGCTCATATCACATTAAGAAAATACAACAAATTGAATTGTGGCATATTGTTTCCATTTCTCACGAAGAGGTTACTGCCCATATAATGATTCCAAAATACTTTCAACTAATAAAATACCTTCTTATCATTCTTACAATTAGTGAGGTCCACTTATATATGAGATATTTCTGTAAGAATTGAGTCCCACTATATGGTGCCATCAAAATACATATGAATGCTTAGTCACTAGTCTTCTTTTTGCTGTTATACTTACTAAATGTTGTTGTACGAACTAACATAGTGGTTGCATACACATTTATAACATAAAATGGGGAAATGATATGATATAATATAACTCTATTTTTATTTCTTTAAATGTGGGCTCCAAGTAATACTCTCCCACTAATACTCCTTTCTAGGATGCCACCTTTTTCTACATAACCCTTAGTCATTGTTTTGCACCACTTCATCGTGGCAAATGCACTACAATAGCCATCCACAATTGATTAATTAAATGATTAATCTCCCATAATGATATGTATTCCAAAGTTCAACAAAATGTAATGGGTGGATGATGTCCACTATGACATTTATCCGTAATCCACTAATTAAATTTTTTTTTTTTTAGTCTCCCACTAAAATTCAATATTTAACCCCTACTCACATAATTTAATTATGGGCTTGTCCTATTACTCCCCAACTAAAATCATTGTCCAAAATAATCTTTTTAATCCACCATTTTGTTTTATTTAAAAATTATCCACTCCGTCAAATACCATATTTACCCACTTACACCTTATATGTGTGCAAATAATATTTCTATGAATAAACTATTCACACACATTAAATACATATATTCTAACATTTACTCGTCAATTAAATAACCGAATCACCCGTTATCGCGTACTATAGAAAGCAAGATTAGACCACGAAAAGGGTGTTTTAGGAATATTAGGCCTAAAAGTGCTAAACGACCAAATGGGTCGTTACATTAGATACCAATTAAACAATCGCTCGTCCTCGAGCGACATGAGAGAATGAACGCTGACGGTTACTAAAGAATCTTTAATAGGACAATGCGGAAAACCTCTATGGAATACGCCATAAACATCGCTCTTTCTCCTTACTAGTCGGAACTCCCTCTAACTTAGATAAAAGACCTAATTTTCATATTTCCAAATTCAAAATTTTCCCCCATCCTCAGTTTCCGAATATAACCATTGCTTTTGTCAAAAATGTTCTAATCCTATATAACCAAACCTATGAACGTTATCGATAGGCCTCACAATTTTTCTTATCAGTATAGATTTCTTAACCGTACTTATATAACGTAATTAATTGATTCTTGATTTGTATATCATGGCTTTGACGTATTACAGATTTGTTATCGGTTATATACGTCTATTCTTAATCACGTATTTTTATTCTTTTATTTTTTTTTTAAAAAAAAGAACAATACGTATCTATACACAATTCCGGATTTTTTTATTTATATATATATATATATATATATATATATTTTTATATATATTTTTTTCTTTCTGCTCATTTGATTTTTGTGGCCGACAAGCTTTATAAAAAGCAGTCGTTCCACTTCTCAAAAAGCTTTTACCCCTCAGGTAAAACCCAGATGGCCGACAACTTTATGAAAAGAGCTGTCCTCTTTCCAAAAGCAAAAAGCGGACGGCATCTTCAAGATCACCGTCCACTTGGATTAAGCAATTTATAGGGAAGAGATGATGTACATGAAGTGACTACACTAGTCGACCTTCGTTCATGCACTCTTCGTTCATATAGAACCGGTTTGCGTATATGCCTCTAGGATCCTTCCTTACGAACCCAATTAAAGAAAGAATGCAAGGTAATTCAAGCCACCACACTATCGATCATCGCATGATTTCGCTTTTGATCTGCTAACAATCCTTTGATGATGGATCGTACTCTTGAAGATCCATTTTATTCATCTTTTTATAACCCTACCCTGTGTGATGGTCATATTCTGAATATCTATTTATATACACTAGTAGTATTTGTTCTAAATAAATTAGTTAATGTGTTATAATGTTATGGGTGCAGGGATGTGGAGTGAAATGAGCGGTGGATTTGGATTAAGTACCCAATTATTTGGGAGAACTGAGAACCCGGAACTGTTGTTATGTGACAACAATCAAGAAAAGATAATGACTAATGATCGTGTTGAGGAAATTATAACGGAAAAAGGGAAGCAAAAAATGTTGTCTCGAGAAACAATTTCAAAGTACTTTTATATGCCAATAATTCAAGCAGCCCAAGGAACTTAATATTGGGGTGACATTTTTGAAGATAAGATGTAGGGATTTGGGGATTCGAAGGTGGCCACATAGGAAGTTAATGAGTCTTCAAACACTAATCAAGAATGTTAAGGTTCACTCTCTCTATATACACATCTTTTATACACTCTTGTTTCAATTGCATATAATATTATGGTGATGAAAAAAAAATTCACTTTTTAGTTTATGTAATGATATTAGATTCTCTTAATATTTCGTTTAGAAAAAGAACGTTAAGATTTATTCTCTATATAAACATGTAACCCTTGTTTCGGTTATGAATATTTACAGGAATTGAGGGGGGAAGGAAATGGTGTGGAACAAAAGTGGAAGGATGTGATAGATTCATTAGAGGAAGAGAAGAAAAGGATGGAAGAAATTCCAGACATGGAACTTGAGGAGAAAACAAAGAGATTAAGGCAATATTGTTTCAGGGCTAACCACAAGAAGAGAAGGCTTATGGGTATGGCAATTGCAGGCTTCTTTTGGTACTTACCGCGATAGTGGTCCGGTTGTAGACAATGATGCTTTTGCTTTTGGTTATGGCCATAGAGAGGAAGATGATGAAGATGAAGTCATTAAGTTATTTCTTGCTGACTGTTTCACTTCCAGTAGCCCAACCTTGCATGATTGAACTTTGCTTTTTTTTTTTTTTTTTTTTTATGTTCCTATTAGCTACTCGAAGAAAGTAGTTGGGACAATGGTAAAATTATCTCGTGCTGATTTGAATGGTGAAATCAATCTTTAAAACTTCCATTTGTGTAGACTGTCGATATCACAGGTTCTTGACATGCAGTTCCTTTCCGAATCTTGTGTAAAATGTTTCGTGCACCGCATTTTTTTTTTTTTTTTTTTTTTTTTTTTCACACGTGAACATCATAGGGTGACACACTTATACTTGTCCATGATATTCCCCCACTATCACTTAATATCATAATTAGTCACCAAATAATATACTTGTCCTAATAATGCCAAGAACTACTCCTCCCTTCACACGTTGAGAAGGGAGTAGATATATATATTTATATATATAAAACGTGGTGCTTACTCAATTAAAACTATTTCCCAACTTCTTATAATGTTTCATCCACTAATTGTTGTCCAACAATTTAGAATTAATTCGTTCGTTAAATGACCACTCCACCACATCTATACCCTATTCTCACCTTTTCATAATTAGGTTCCACTGCCACCAACCTTTAGAAAGGAAAAGTCATAGCACTAATCCATTGATCAAATTATTTTTATCTTTTATCCCCGCTACAATCCAACATAAATAACAAAAATGCCCAGCTGTTCAGTCTCGTTTCTCGTGCCAACTGATCCCAAAACTCGCTTTTGATGCTTCCAACGGATTCCTTGTGAAATTTCACTCAAATTAGGCTTTTGAATCACTCAATTTGACCTTATAATGAATGAGATATGGTGGTTTCAAGTTTTGGAAAGAATGCAGATTTTTAATACGAATTTCAAGTAGCCATTTCACAACTTTCCCATAATTCTCATTCGAAAACTTAGACGCAAAGACCCGATAATCCTTCATCTATACCATAAGAACTCTTACTTTGCTATACGTTTCCTAAAACCGATCATACCATCGAAACAAATCGCTCTTATTAAGCCATAAATGCGTTCTTGCCTCTTTCGAGAAAACCCAATACTATAAATATGGAGATCTTATGACCCTATGAATCACCTTTCCCATTCCTTCAACCAACCTTACAATAACGAGCCTAACCGCGACTCCACACAACCTGAAACTTCAGGTCATAGCTAGAAACCGAACTTAGTCACGCATCTAAATTAGGACAACACGCCTCGTATTGTTCCACAACATGTCGGAAACAACCGTTCGCACAGAATTTAAGGACGAACTCTCATCATCCGGAAGAAGGTAAAACAGAGAAGTTCATATACCAATTGGGATCAACTAGATACCAATTTGAATGGAGTAGCACGAAATAATGAAAGAATCTGAATTTTCCTAGATGTCCCATAGCCTCCCAATTATAAGTGTGGCGCGCAACACACCCATAAGTAGGACTCTACTAGACATTGCTCTTGTACTTATAGACCGGGTAACCTAAGCTTTGATACCAACTTTGTCACGACCTATTTTCACTAAGTCGTGCGGGCACCTACCTTTCCCACCTCGGTAGGCGAACCCTTATTCCAACAATCAAAATATATAAATAAAGCGGAAGAAGATAAAATAACGTAAGTCTCACGATAATAATATAAAGAAATATAGAAATAATGAGAATCCAACCCCAGTATCTGGTCAGGTCATACAAGAGCATCTAACTAAATACTATAAGTCTGAATCATAATAATACATAGTAGCCTAAAAGATCATGTCCCGAATGAAACAAGACATAAGGATAAAAAAGAGTCATCGGCATCGATCGTCCTCATGCTCATCCCGAAGGACTCGAATCGAAATCCTCGAATATTAGCCACGAAGAGTAGAAATCGATCTCGGCTTGGTACTCGCATTCATAAAAGAATGCAGCAAAGTAGGTCAAGACAATCAACGGGTATCGGTAGGTATCATAGGCCGACTAAGACTAGATAACGTATATAAAGAGAACAAGCAAGAAAAACATATAAACCAACAAGTACAAGTCAATATGAATCCATATCCACGAACAAGTCATCTTTTATGTTATAGCATCTAAACCCAATTGTGCCAAGTCTTAGTATAATCAATCCGAATCGCACATCACGGTAGCATCACAACAATCAAGAAAAGAACCAAGATATAATGCAATGCAATAATGTATGTAGGATGAATGCAATGCATATGCGCTTTTGTACAACATGTCCGGACGGAGCTTAACTCCACGTCTCGGCGATCATGACCCATGGGGGACCCGCGAAGTCCATGTACCACTCGCTCCGAATATAACCTCGGATCACGAGCACACTCTCACGATCCCGGCAAAGACCTCGGGCATCGGACACTCCATCGTTCCCGGCAAGAAACCTCGGGCAACAAACACTCATCTCTCTTTTACCCTCTCCGGCAAAGACCTCGGAGGCTACACTCTCTCACATATCATCATTAGTGCCATAACCATGCATATATCAATGTATCATGGAAATGCATATGAGTATGATGAAATGTAATGTTAAAAACCAATTGAATCCGAAACGGTACCGCACATGGAATACAAGTAATATCAGCAATAAGGCTACACAAAAAGCCACGATGGGATCACCATTCTCATCTCCATATCAATCAAGTAAAGCACCGCAATATCATAGTCATGATATATCATTAGTCACAGTATACTCAATGTCTCAAGTGGCAACGAGCACACAAAAAAATAGATCAAGATAAGTCAACAACACAACGGGATGTGTATCCCCCAAATCATACAACAAGGTCCAACCTAAGAAAATATCTAACCCAACTTGATACCCGCAGTTTATATGCATTCTCCGACAATATCATCTAAACATACGCTTCGCTAATCAAAGTCTCACCATAAGGTAAACCGTAACCTACCTCAATGCCGACCAGGTGTCACGAACTCCCATGCCAAAACTTTTTCCTTCGAAGTGCTTCCGATCGGACAAGGTCTCTAGCGCTTATTCGTCACACAATATGTGTACGCTGCCCAATAATACTTCAACCTTTATTAAAATATCATAGCTATGATTAGTTTACGAGGGAATTCGATACGTATTTTGACACTCACAATCCCTTTCTAACATTTAAGCGACGCTTCGTTCGCATTTAAACCAACTAGTGCTACAATCTAATATTGCTAGTCATTATTTCATGTATCAATCCAAACTTGTTTAAACATGATTTAAGGGACTTAGGACAGTCCATACATCATTTAAAACTGTCCCATACTCATGGCCAAACAGCACACACAACATTACCATTTTCACTTCGGAATTTTCCAACTTCAACTACAATGATAACAACAATCAACATTCAACATTCACTAATTTGCTTCTAACCTTAAAACAACATTCAACATTCACGTTTTGACCTGCTTGCGTACTTCAATTTGATTTGTTTCTTTAACACCTCAATTCACATATTCAACATACATACAATATACCACAATGTCCATGACAACAACAATTCAAATGTGACACAAAACAGTCCCTAAATCTCCCTAAATCAGCCCCTACACGGCTTCAACACAACCACATACAAAATTCCATAACTTTCATTCCTTTCATACACACTACCATATTCAAACCATTCTTAATACATGTACAAGAAATTTAAACATTGCTTCACATAAGCCTATCATACACGGCTAACTTTAAGTTTCAACAACAACATTCAATACCAACATGCACCATTTTATACATATTCACAATGCATCCAACTCATTCTAACCGTAAAAGAAATGACCAATTCTTACCTTGAATACTTGGCTCCAATTTGTGTCTTAAATTCTTATACTTATTCTTGCTTCTCTACCTCCTTCTCCTTCGAATTCTATTGAACAACAAAACTGAAATTCTTTTTATGTTTTGTGTTTTGTGTTTTCCAACCTGGCCGTGACCTTCTCTTTCAACAATTCTTCTTTTGGTTTGTTTATTTCTTGCTTCTCCACCAACTACTACACATTATTGTATGTCTTCACTTTATAATTTTTGTTAGCAACAAAAATCAGTTTTCCTCTTTTGAAAACCAAGCTGGCCGACCAGCCATGGTGGTGTTTTCTTCAACTTGTAAGTGTTGAAATGAGTTGTTAAAGTGGAGTAAAATAGATTTTTTTGTATATATGTTTCCCCCATACTTTGGACATGTGTATCCCACTAACTTGATATAAATCCACATTTGGCATGTTGCTCTTCCACCTTTCACGTGCAACCTTGCATTCCAAGGAGTATGTCTCATTATAATATGAACACATAATACTACTAATTTAATTTACTTCATCCATGAAGTACAACCATAGTTGCTTCCACGTTTCCAATGCACATGGGCATGTCCCCTCTCATGGCTTTGAGCCAATCACATGGTCTTGAGCAAAATTTCAAGAAATATGTTCCCACTAGTCTCGGCTACATGGCCGAGACTCACTTCCTCACTTCTCAATTTTAATTGTCTACTTTACATTTCATGTGCATTAGATGAATTAATATTTAAGTGTGTGTAATGAGTCTCCCAACATGTAATAGCATGCCTTCTTATACTAATGAGTTGCCAATATTAAAATGTGTAATAAGTCTTCCACTAATATTTTTGTACTAAGTAAAAATCTATAAACACCTAGTTGTTACTGAGCAATAGATCACGTTGATCCCTTTTCTCTGCAAAATATGGCTACTGCATATATGACAACGTTGCCGCCCCACTAATTCTTTGCAGTGCTCATATCACATTAAGAAAATACAACAAATTGAATTGTGGCATATTGTTTCCATTTCTCACGAAGAGGTTACTGCCCATATAATGATTCCAAAATACTTTCAACTAATAAAATACCTTCTTATCATTCTTACAATTAGTGAGGTCCACTTATATATGAGATATTTCGTAAGAATTGAGTCCCACTATATGGTGCCATCAAAATACATATGAATGCTTAGTCACTAGTCTTCTTTTTGTGTTATACTTACTAAATGTTGTTGTACGAACTAACATAGTGGTTGCATACACATTTATAACATAAAATGGGGAAATGATATGATATAATATAACTCTATTTTTATTTCTTTAAATGTGGGCTCCAAGTAATACTCTCCCACTAATACTCCTTTCTAGGATGCCACCTTTTTCTACATAACCCTTAGTCATTGTTTTGCACCACTTCATCGTGGCAAGGCACTACAATAGCCATCCACAATTGATTAATTAAATGATTAATCTCCCATAATGATATGTATTCCAAAGTTCCACAAAATGTAATGGGTGGATGATGTCCACTATGACATTTATCCGTAATCCACTAATTAATTTTTTTTTTTTTTTAGTCTCCCACTAAAATTCAATATTTAACCCCTACTCACATAATTTAATTATGGGCTTGTCCTATTACTCCCCAACTAAAATCATTGTCCAAAATAATCTTTTTAATCCACCATTTTGTTTTATTTAAAAATTATCCACTCCGTCAAATACCATATTTACCCACTTACACCTTATATGTGTGCAAATAATATTTCTATGAATAAACTATTCACACACATTAAATACATATATTCTAACATTTACTCGTCAATTAAATAACCGAATCACCCGTTATCGCGTACTATAGAAAGCAAGATTAGACCACGAAAAGGGTGTTTTAGGAATATTAGGCCTAAAAGTGCTAAACGACCAAATGGGTCGTTACATTAGATACCAATTAAACAATCGCTCGTCCTCGAGCGACATGAGAGAATGAACGCTGACGGTTACTAAAGAATCTTTAATAGGACAATGCGGAAAACCTCTATGGAATACGCCATAAACACCGCTCTTTCTCCTTACTAGTCGGAACTCCCTCTAACTTAGATAAAAGACCTAATTTTCATATTTCCAAATTCAAAATTTTCCCCCATCCTCAGTTTCCGAATATAACCATTGCTTTTGTCAAAAATGTTCTAATCCTATATAACCAAACCTATGAACGTTATCGATAGGCCTCACAATTTTTCTTATCTTAAATTTTCTTTCGTCGAAGTACCCTTGCCAAAATCCTTAATGGAAATAATTTCCCTTTCTCCTTAGTTCATAAGTTCACTTGTAGACCTACTTTTAAAGTACTTGGCACGTCTTTCTATATTTCTGGCGTGATAGATTTCTTAACCGTACTTATATAACGTAATTAATTGATTCTTGATTTGTATATCATGGCTTTGACGTATTACGTATTTGTTATCGGTTATATACGTCTATTCTTAATCACGTATTTTTATTCTTTTATTTTTTTTTAAAAAAAAAGAACAATACGTATCTATACACAATTCCGGATTTTTTTTATATATATATATATATATATATATATATTTTTTTTTTTATATATTTTTTTCTTTCTGCTCATTTGATTTTTGTGGCCGACAAGCTTTATAAAAAGCAGCCGTTCCACTTCTCAAAAAGGCTTTTACCCTTCAGGTAAAACCCCGATGGCCGACAACTTTATGAAAAGAGCCGTCCTCTTTCCAAAAGCAAAAGCGCTGACGGCATCTTCAAGATCAGCCGTCCACTTGGATTAAGCAATTTATAGGGAAGAGATGATGTACATGAAGTGACTACACTAGCTGACCTTCGTTCATGCACTCTTCGTTCATATAGAACCAGTGCTGCGTATATGCCTCTAGGATCCTTCCTTACGAACCCAATTAAAGAAAGAATGCAAGGTAATTCAAGCCACTACACTATCGATCATCAGTATGATTTCGCTTTTGATGCTGCTAACAATCCTTTGATGATGGACTTCGTACTCTTGAAGATCCATTTTATTCATCTTTTTATAACCCTACCCTGTGTGATGGTCATATTCGAATATCTATTTATATACACTAGTAGTATTTGTTCTAAATAAATTAGTTAATGTGTTATAATGTTATGGGTGCGGGGATGTGGAGTGAAATGAGCGGTGGATTTGGATTAAGTACCCAATTATTTGGGAGAATTGAATTGTTGTTATGTGACAACAATCAAGAAAAGATAATGACTAATGATCGTGTTGAGGAAATTATAACGGAAAAAGGGAAGCAAAAAATGTTGTCTCGAGAAACAATTTCAAAGTACTTTTATATGCCAATAATTCAAGTGACCAAGGAACTTAATATTGGGGTGACATTTTTGAAGATAAGATGTAGGGATTTGGGGATTCGAAGGTGGCCACATAGGAAGTTAATGAGTCTTCAAACACTAATCAAGAATGTTAAGGTTCACTCTCTCTATATACACATCTTTTATACACTCTTGTTTCAATTGCATATAATATTATGGTGATGAAAAAAAAAAAATCACTTTTTAGTTTATGTAATGATATTAGATTCTCTTAATATTTCGTTTAGAAAAAGGACGTTAAGATTTATTCTCTATATAAACATGTAACCCTTGTTTCGGTTATGAATATTTACGAGAATTGAAGGGGGAAGGAAATGGTGTGGAACAAAAGTGGAAGGATGTGATAGATTCATTAGAGGAAGAGAAGAAAAGGATGGAAGAAATTCCGGACATGGAACTTGAGGAGAAAACAAAGAGATTAAGGCAATATTGTTTCGGGGCTAACCACAAGAAGAGAAGGCTTATGGGTATGGCAGGTGGCTTCTTTTGGTACTTACTGCGATAGTGGTCCATTGTAGACAATGATTATTTTGCTATTGGTTATGGCCATAGAGAGGAAGATGATGAAGATGAAGTCATTAAGTTATTTCTTGTCGAATGTTTCACTTCCAAAGAGCCCAACCTTGCATGATTGAACTTTGCTTTTTTTTTTTTTTTTTTTTTTATGTTCCTATTAGCTACTCGAAGAAAGTAGTTGGGACAATGGTAAAATTATCTCGTGCTGATTTGAATGGTGAAATCAATCTTTAAAACTTCCATTTGTGTAGACTGTCGATATCACAGGTTCTTGACATGCAGTTCCTTTCCGAATCTTGTGTAAAATGTTTCGTGCACCGCATTTTTTTTTTTTTTTTTTTTTTTTTTTCACACGTGAACATCATAGGGTGACACACTTATACTTGTCCATGATATTCCCCCACTATCACTTAATATCATAATTAGTCACCAAATAATATACTTGTCCTAATAATGCCAAGAACTACTCCTCCCTTCACACGTTGAGAAGGGAGTAGATATATATATTTATATATATAAAACGTGGCTGCTTACTCAATTAAAACTATTTCCCAACTTCTTATAATGTTTCATCCACTAATTGTTGTCCAACAATTTAGAATTAATTCGTTCGTTAAATGACCACTCCACCACATCTATACCCTATTCTCACCTTTTCATAATTAGGTTCCGCCACCAACCTTTAGAAAGGAAAAGTCATAGCACTAATCCATTGATCAAATTATTTTTATCTTTTATCCCCGCTACAATCCAACATAAATAACAAAAATGCCCAGCTGTTCAGTCTCGTTTCTCGTGCCAACTGATCCCAAAACTCGCTTTTGATGCTTCCAACGGATTCCTTGTGAAATTTCACTCAAATTAGGCTTTTGAATCACTCAATTTGACCTTATAATGAATGAGATATGGTGGTTTCAAGTTTTGGAAAGAATGCAGATTTTTAATACGAATTTCGTAGCCATTTCACAACTTTCCCATAATTCTCATTCGAAAACTTAGATGCAAAGCACCCGATAATCCTTCATCTATACCATAAGAACTCTTACTTTGCTATACGTTTCCTAAAACCGATCATACCATCGAAACAAATCGCTCTTATTAAGCCATAAATGCGTTCTTGCCTCTTTCGAGAAAACCCAATACTATAAATATGGAGATCTTATGACCCTATGAATCACCTTTCCCATTCCTTCAACCAACCTTACAATAACGAGCCTAACCGCGACTCCACACAAAATATGAAACTTCAGGTCATAGCTAGAAACCGAACTTAGTCACGCATCTAAATTAGGACAACACAGCTCGTATTGTTCCACAACATGTCGGAAACAACCGTTCGCACAGGAATTTAAGGACGAACTCTCATCATCCGGAAGAAGGTAAAACAGAGAAGTTCAGATACCAATTGGGATCAACTAGATACCAATTTGAATGGAGTAGCACGAAATAATGAAAGAATCGAATTTTCCTAGATGTCCCATAGCCTCCCAATTATAAGTGTGGCGCGCAACACACCCATAAGTAGGACTCTACTAGACATTGCTCTTGTACTTATAGATCGGGTAACCTAAGCTTTGATACCAACTTTGTCACGACCTATTTTCACTAAGTCGTGCGGGCACCTACCTTTCCCACCTCGGTAGGCGAACCCTTATTCCAACAATCAAAATATATAAATAAAGCGGAAGAAGATAAAATAACGTAAGTCTCACGATAATAATATAAAGAAATATAGAAATAATGAGAATCCAACCCCGATGATACGGTCGAGGTCATACAAGAGCATCTAACTAAATACTATAAGTCTGAATCATAATAATACATAGTAGCCTAAAAGATCATGTCCCAGAATGAAACAAGACATAAGGATAAAAAAGAGTCATCGGCATCGATCGTCCTCATGCTCATCCTGAAGGACTCGAATCAGAAATCCTCGAATATTAGCCACGAAGAGTAGAAATCGATCTCAGCTGGTACTCTGCATTCATAAAAGAATGCAGCAAGTGTAGGTCAGTACAATCAACGGGTACTGGTAGGTATCATAGGCCGACTAAGACTAGATAACGTATATAAAGAGAACAAGCAAGAAAAACATATAAACCAACAAGTACAAGTCAATATGAATCCATATCCACCGAACAAGTCATCTTTTATGTTATAGCATCTAAACCCAATTGTGCCAAGTCTTAGTATAATCAATCCGAATCGGTACATCACGGTAGCATCACAACAATCAAGAAAAGAACCAAGATATAATGCAATGCAATAATGTATGTAGGATGAATGCAATGCATATGCGATTTTGTACAACATGTCCGGACGGAGCTTAACTCCACGTCTCGGCGATCATGACCCATGGGGGACCCGCGAAGTCCATGTACCACTCGCTCCGAATATAACCTCGGATCACGAGCACACTCTCACGATCCCGGCAAAGACCTCGGGCATCGGACACTCCATCGTTCCCGGCAAGAAACCTCGGGCAACAAACACTCATCTCTCTTTTACCCCTCTCAAGCAAAGACCTCGGAGGCTACACTCTCTCACATATCATCATTAGTGCCATAACCATGCATATATCAATGTATCATGGAAATGCATATGAGTATGATGAAATGTAATGTTAAAAACCAATTGAATCCGAAACGGTACCGCACATGGAATACAAGTAATATAGCAATAAGGCTACACAAAAAGCCACGATGGGATCACCATTCTCATCTCCATATCAATCAAGTAAAGCACCGCAATATCATAGTCATGATATATCATTAGTCACAGATACTCAATGTCTCAAGTGGCAACGAGCACAAAAAAATAGATCAAGATAAGTCAACAACACAACGGGATGTGTAGCCCCCAAATCATACAACAAGGTCCAACCTAAGAAAATATCTAACCCAACTTGATACCCGCAGTTTATATGCATTCTCCGACAATATCATCTAAACATACGCTTCGCTAATCAAAGTCTCACCATAAGGTAAACCGTAACCTACCTCAATGCCGACCAGTGTCACGAACTCCCATGCCAAAACTTTTTCCTTCGAAGTGCTTCCGATCGGACAAGGTCTCTAGCGCTTATTCGTCACACAATATGTGTACGCTGCCCAATAATACTTCAACCTTTATTAAAATATCATAGCTATGATTAGTTTACGAGGGAATTCGATACGTATTTTGACACTCACAATCCCTTTCTAACATTTAAGCGACGCTTCGTTCGCATTTAAACCAACTAGTGCTACAATCTAATATTGCTAGTCATTATTTCATGTATCAATCCAAACTTGTTTAAACATGATTTAAGGGACTTAGGACAGTCCATACATCATTTAAAACTGTCCCATACTCATGGCCAAACAGCACACACAACATTACCATTTTCACTTCGGAATTTTCCAACTTCAACTACAATGATAACAACAATCAACATTCAACATTCACTAATTTGCTTCTAACCTTAAAACAGTCCACTGTTTTGGACTGCTTGCGTACTTCAATTTGATTTGTTTCTTTAACACCTCAATTCACATATTCAACATACATACAATATACCACAATGTCCATGACAACAACAATTCAAATGTGACACAAAACGGTCCTAAATCTCCCTAAATCAGCCCCTGCACGGCTTCAACACAACCACATACAAAATTCCATAACTTTCATTCCTTTCATACACACTACCATATTCAAACCATTCTTAATACATGTACAAGAAATTTAAACATTGCTTCACATAAGCCTATCATACACGGCTAACTTTAAGTTTCAACAACAACATTCAATACCAACATGCACCATTTTATACATATTCACAATGCATCCAACTCATTCTAACCGTAAAAGAAATGACCAATTCTTACCTTGAATACTTGGCTCCAATTTGTGTCTTAAATTCTTATACTTATTCTTGCTTCTCTACCTCCTTCTCCTTCGAATTCTATTGAACAACAAAACTGAAATTCTTTTTGTGTTTTGTGTTTTGTGTTTTCCAACCTGGCCGTGACCTTCTCTTTCAACAATTCTTCTTTTGGTTTGTTTATTTCTTGCTTCTCCACCAACTACTACACATTATTGTATGTCTTCACTTTATAATTTTTATTAGCAACAAAAATCAGTTTTCCTCTTTTGAAAACCAAGCTGGCCGACCAGCCATGGTGGTGTTTTCTTCAACTTGTAAGTGTTGAAATGAGTTGTTAAAGTGGAGTAAAATAGATTTTTTTGTATATATGTTTCCCCCATACTTTGGACATGTGTATCCCACTAACTTGATATAAATCCACATTTGGCATGTTGCTCTTCCACCTTTCACGTGCAACCTTGCATTCCAAGGAGTATGTCTCATTATAATATGAACACATAATACTACTAATTTAATTTACTTCATCCATGAAGTACAACCATAGTTGCTTCCACGTTTCCAATGCACATGGGCATGTCCCCTCTCATGGCTTTGAGCCAATCACATGGTCTTGAGCAAAATTTCAAGAAATATGTTCCCACTAGTCTCGGCTACATGGCCGAGACTCACTTCCTCACTTCTCAATTTTAATTGTCTACTTTACATTTCATGTGCATTAGATGAATTAATATTTAAGTGTGTGTAATGAGTCTCCCAACATGTAATAGCATGCCTTCTTATACTAATGAGTTGCCAATATTAAAATGTGTAATAAGTCTTCCACTAATATTTTTGTACTAAGTAAAAATCTATAAACACCTAGTTGTTACTGAGCAATAGATCACGTTGATCCCTTTTCTCTGCAAAATATGGCTACTGCATATATGACAACGTTGCCGCCCCACTAATTCTTTGCAGTGCTCATATCACATTAAGAAAATACAACAAATTGAATTGTGGCATATTGTTTCCATTTCTCACGAAGAGGTTACTGCCCATATAATGATTCCAAAATACTTTCAACTAATAAAATACCTTCTTATCATTCTTACAATTAGTGAGGTCCACTTATATATGAGATATTTCTGTAAGAATTGAGTCCCACTATATGGTGCCATCAAAATACATATGAATGCTTAGTCACTAGTCTTCTTTTTTTGTTATACTTACTAAATGTTGTTGTACGAACTAACATAGTGGTTGCATACACATTTATAACATAAAATGGGGAAATGATATGATATAATATAACTCTATTTTTATTTCTTTAAATGTGGGCTCCAAGTAATACTCTCCCACTAATACTCCTTTCTAGGATGCCACCTTTTTCTACATAACCCTTAGTCATTGTTTTGCACCACTTCATCGTGGCGAAGGCACTACAATAGCCATCCACAATTGATTAATTAAATGATTAATCTCCCATAATGATATGTATTCCAAAGTTCAACAAAATGTAATGGGTGGATGATGTCCACTATGACATTTATCCGTAATCCACTAATTAATTTTTTTTTTTTTTTTAGTCTCCCACTAAAATTCAATATTTAACCCCTACTCACATAATTTAATTATGGGCTTGTCCTATTACTCCCCAACTAAAATCATTGTCCAAAATAATCTTTTTAATCCACCATTTTGTTTTATTTAAAAATTATCCACTCCGTCAAATACCATATTTACCCACTTACACCTTATATGTGTGCAAATAATATTTCTATGAATAAACTATTCACACACATTAAATACATATATTCTAACATTTACTCGTCAATTAAATAACCGAATCACCCGTTATCGCAGACTATAGAAAGCAAGATTAGACCACGAAAAGGGTGTTTTAGGAATATTAGGCCTAAAAGTGCTAAACGACCAAATGGGTCGTTACAACTCAATATTTTAAGATTTTAGAATCATAATGCTTAAACAAGTTCTTGCACGTGATATTAGAAGGAATTTTTTTACGGAGTTAATCACTCAAAGATAATGATAAAAAATCTTGTTCTATAACGTTACGAGATATGTATCATATAAGTTTCACATGTGGATGATCTAACCATCACAATGAATTATTTTATTCTATAGCTCTTAAAAGCATGATCCATCAGCAGAGGCGGATCTAGGATTTAAACTCTCGGGGTTCAACCCTTTAAATTTTTTTAGCATTGAACCATTATATTTCTAAAGTTATGGGTTCATATATACGTACTATTTATTGTAAATTTTTACATATAAATTTGTACACCGCCATCGAAAGTTTGGGGTTCAATTGAACTCCAAATTATAATGGTCCATCCGCCTCTGTCCATCAGACTAGCACTCAAATTTAAACAAGCTTTTATGAGTATTTTTTGAAAAAAAGATAACTATCATAATTTTACACTAGATATTTTTGAAGAACTCTCGCCAGATTTGTCATTGTAATTCATATCTCCTTTATTTTGAGATTAAAAAAAATAAAATTAGTTTAAATGATAATGTTTCTATAGTACTATCTAAAATCTGTTATTTTATAACCTTAAGTATTGTCAACCAAATCATGTGGCGAAAAAAGGATATGCTTTTATATAGCAATTTGGGGTAAAGAATTACATTTTATCTGATCATCTTTGGAAAAACATATATTAAACAACAACGACAACAACATACCCAGTACAATCCTGCAGGTGGAGTCTGGAGAGGGTTGAGAGTATGCAGATCTTGAGATCTTTGTTTTCGAAAGATCCTTGGCTCAAGTAACTCATCTCAAAGCATTTTTAAAACAGATAAAGCACAGAAGTAAAGCAGACTGGAAAAAATATTATGAAAAGGAAAAAAGGGAAATAAATTTGTGTAACCTACGAGACCAATGAAAAGAAAAAACAAGAGAAAGTCACTTTGCTCAATAAATAAAGAAAAAAGTGATTTCATTGAATGAAAAAATACCTATAGAAAGCAACAATAATCATAGAACTTATAACCTAAATTAATAGGTGACATTAATTTGAAGAAAAAAATGGGCTCTGAACTTTCAAAATTGTAAAGCCCGCTAAGTTTTGAACGTTAAATCGGGCTAGTTAAAATTTTAATGGCATGTTCAAAGTGATTCCAAAGTGTGCCTGGACCCACACAAGGGTGTTATCGTCATGGAAGTACACGAGTATGTCTATGGGATTGATTGGAGTAGTTTGAAATGGTAAAGTTGTCAAAAGGAAAGCTAAAAACCAAAGTTGAAAATGTTAACGTCCAAGGTAACACATGCCCTGACTTTGAAAGGGTATATCCCATAATCTATAAAGAATATGATCAAGATTCCATGATAAAAATTGTAGCTCTTTGAGTCTAATTTTCAACACTCCGTTGGTAATTCTTTATAGTCAATTAGGACCCAAATGTAACAACTATATCGCTGTTGGGCAATCTGGCGCTCAAAATAATTAGAAAAGCGCTCATTCACATGCAAATTCATGTCAGATATATGGAAGAAACAATCATAATATAATCTCTTGCTTTTATAGGTGGGATTAGGTGCGAGGGGTTGTGGGAGTTGTTGTGGTTTGGTGGTTGGGGAGATGGGTTGGGTGGTGGTAGGGTGGCTGTTGAAATGCTAATTGTGGACTTGTTTTCCGTACTTTAATTAGGGAAGTCATTTTCTCCATTTTTAAGGAACTTCTTTTCCAAAAGAAAATGCTTTCAAAATTTTTTGACCAAACGAACATGAGAAAATTGGAAAACATTTTCCTTTCATATCGAACACACCCTTAGTAGTTCACTACAAAAAATTGGTTAATTTGCGGAGGTTGAAGTTGCAATTCGTGGAGGTTTTAGCTTCCGCTAGCTGCTAAAAGAGGCAACCTCCGCGAATTGCAACTTTCAACCTCCACATATTACCCCTTTTTTTTTTGTAGCGGTTGGAATAAAAAACATTTTGTTTGAACTGCATGTCAAATTAAAAAAAGTTGTAAGCTACTTTTTGTGAGTTCCAACACTAACAACATACCCAGTTTAATCCCACAAGTGGAGTATGGAAGGGTAAGATGTACATCGATTTAATTTGACCCCTACCTTTTATGAGTTCTAATTATAAAATTGAGATTGAAATTGAGATCTTGTCAAAATTCATCTTGATTTGTGGGGGTCCTTCACCAGTTACCTCTGCTCAAGGAAGGATTCAGAGGTTACCTGATTTTTGTGGACGATCACATAAAATATACTACTTGATTTTACCCTTTGAAAAGAAATTAAACTTTTTCAACACCTTTATTAACTTTCAAAAATTGGTAGAAAATCAATTTGATAGAAAAATAAAAAGATTCAGAGTCATGGAGAAGAAAATTTTAGTATTCAAGTGTTCATCATCATCTCAACCAATGGGGCATTCCACGTCAAGTATCATGTACGCACAGATTTTTCCGTTATATATAAGCTCAAATTTCCTTATTGTAAGATTACCGGTTCAAATCACATAGCATGTGGCATTTAATTTTATAATTTTTTAATCTAGTAAAGATGTTTACAAAATTAATTCAATAAAAGAATATTTTACAAAGGACAAATTAGTCAATTTATGTTTGTTTACATTAATAATAATTAGGTTAAAATAATTGTTATATAAAAAATTAAAATAAGAGAGGTAAGCTAATATTATAAACCACAAAGGAAGTGAGTGTTACAAAGCCAAACTTGAGGAGTGATTTTGTCACATCCCGAACCATGGCCTGGACGTAACACGATATTCGGTGCCTTACTGCATGTGACCGAGCAAACCACATGGCTTGTTCAGTCTACATGGGACATAAATTGATGCGGAATATAAAGTAAACATGCATGACTTGTGAAAAACATGGAGTTCAATAATCATAAGTCTGAAAATATTATTATTATTATTATTATATCATGAATGCAGAAATATAGTAATGTAGCCAAGGAGGCTAACTCAACTGAACATTTGACACGATGACCAACTAGTCTATGAAACCTCTGACATGAGTCTGATTGCTACACAGTTTACCGGGAGAAGGCCCCCGGCATACCTTAATTAACTGCATAACCAAAATAAAAGTAAAGTAACGATAACACCCCGAATGGAATGGGGCTCACCAATAGCTGATACGGGCACAATCCTGACGAGCTGATCCATCGTCCTGTAAATCTGCATCGTGAAATGCAGGCTCCCGGGCAAATAAAAGGGGACGTCAGTACATTGGAATTGTACTGGTATGTAAAGCAACTGAATGAAATAAAGCATAGCACATGAAATAATGGAACCGAAACTGTATCTGTAAGCTGAACATGAACATGAGTATCATCTAACATGAATATATGTAAAACATTTTAAGTGGGAGAGCCTTAGTATGACCGCCATGTAACCGCCACATAAGTACGGGGCGTCTGATCTCTGCCCTGCCAGCTAAATCATCTTGTACCTTGCCGGGGTGCAAGACATGAACATGAACATGCATGGATCCAATAACCCACAATGGGTAAAAATGAAGGAATCATCCTAACTGAGTGGACCGATCCTTATCCTACGCTGGCATACGTATTCAGGCTGTCCGAGCCTTCTCGTTAATCTGTGCAACTCCCAAAACATGAACATAGATATAATTGGCTTAGTAGCCCATGGATTATTGATAACATCCAAATCCACTCGACAAAGAGAAAGTGTACATGGTCATATGCGATATAATTTGCCCAACTATGAGTCAGAGTCGAATCCACAGGGATCAATATACTAGGCGATCAAGCAAGTAAGGAATTTTTCACTTTCTACGATAAGCCAAACACTTTTTCAATATTTGGTTTTTGATTTAAAAACTAACAAAGACAAAACTATGTTAGAAAGTAAGCAAAATGATCAACGGCCACAAGCATTGATACAAGGGAATTTACACTCAAGTAATGATCGAATGTATTTTACGATTTTACGACTAAGAGCTAGTTTATGTTAATAGATAGTGGTTTCTAAAGTCTCACTGAAAGTCTTCCAACCAAATCAATGAATTTCACTCTAAACTTTTACAAGCTTTAGAGTGTGATATTAAGCACTACCAAATGAACCTCAGGTAAACTTTCTCATTCCTAGCTCAAGTTATTAGATGAGGTTTAAAGCCCCGAATCATTGTTAATTAATCTTTCTCAACCTCAATTTTCCTTTCCGAGCTAAAATCAAAGTAAATGGGTGAGTTCTAGGGTTAGCTAATCACTTAAGAAGCATTAAAGAACAAGATTAACAAAAGAAACAAAGACCCACTTCATTAGAAATAAAAATCATTCAATACAAAAGCATAACAAGAGTTTCAATCCAAAACTTCAATAATGTTCTTTCTATAAACAAGATTCAAGTAATGGAATGGAGTACTACACACATAGATATTCAATACATAACAAGGGATTGAAGAAATGAGTAAAAGAGTAAGAAGTTTCTCATCAAAGTCTTCAAAAATTTCTCGTCAAAGTCTTCAATTTTCAATCCCCAAGTGTGGGTGTTAGAACCTAGCTCTCCTAGACTTGTAAATGGCCAAAGATGAAATATTTTCCCCCAAGTCTTCTTCAATTTGGCCTCTTTTGACTTGTTTTCACTTGATTTAGCTCCCGATCACTTCTAAATCACATAAACCTGTAAAACAGGAGTAAACCACAGTAAATGCTCTATCTTCTCAATTAAACATAGCAAAAATCTAAGATTAAAGAAGAGATAAGTGGATAAAATATCAACTTATCAATTATATGAACATGATTGTAAACATGATTCGCGATTGTATTATAACATGAAAGTAGATATAGACTATTTAAAATTGCACTGTAAAACGTCCCCTGAGCGTGCTATTTTACTCTACAAACCTCCCTTTATGCACTTAGCCTTGTGACCCTTTGTAACATGAACAGCTACCCCTTCTTATTTTTTCTTTGTTTTTGCACTGTTTTGTAGCTGCTCCAAACCTCCAACTTATCCAACACAGTTCCGAGAATTATGACATTTGGTAGAATGATCAAAAATAATAAAATAATTTATTCTAAAAAAAATCAATTTTTTTTTTTTTTTTTGAAAACGATGGGTTGCCTCCCACCAAGCGTTGAATTTAACATCGTCGCACGACATGAGTTAACTTTACCACTTTTCCCTCCACTTGGAGGATATGAATTTATGCCCCAACTTTGAATCGAGATTCCAGTGATGCTCGTGGGGCGGTGCTAGGAAAGCAAAGAGGACAACTTTTGGGTATCGCATTTTGCACTTTTTGGCCTTTAAGTGAGGGATGTCATTTTGTCGTCTTGGCATGACAAACTTCAAAATGACTTTTTCTTCATCTCCAAAATCCTCCATAGGCTCAGTTAATTCAACTTTCATGTCATCAACCAAGCACAATGTTGAAAAATGGTTAGAATGTGGTCCAATGCGCCCAAACTCTAAATTTGCCTCATCTTTGACATCCTCACTCAAAAATGAACTAGAGTCTTCAAAAACCATTTCATGAATTTTTTTATGCAACTCTAGTATCATTTCTTTAATCTCGGCATCCTTCATTAAAATTGGGTCGGTTAGTTGGCATTCCACAATTTGCTCTTCAAAATCAATTTTGACCTCTTCTTCATTGGACACCAACTCAAAACTACTATCCATTGCATTTTGATATTAAGCATCATATGCCTCAATTTTTGTATTTAATTCGGCCTCCAATTTCCGGATAGCAATTTCAAGTTGCTCCACTTCTTGACTTTGCACAACATGAACTTTTAAAAATTCTTTCATCATTCGTGAAATGCCTTCACGGTGGTCCCCATAGAGTTCAAGTTGTTGAGCTTGATTCATTAGTCAATCTTGGCTCAAAATTTCCACCTTGTCAAGTTTTTCTTCATTGTGAGAGCCGTCCAAAGCTTGTAAAAGTTCTCCCATGGGTGAAATCCATATTTTGAATAGTGTCATCATCTCCATATTAAACTTCTTCCCACCATTTGGCCACAACTTGCCCATATTACTTCTTCCCACCATTTGGCCACAACTTGCCCATATTTTTCATTCCTCCCCATTATGCTATTTATTATTTCCTCGATTTCTTCTTTTTGATAATTGGAGATTTCTTCTTCAAGATTTTGCTCTTCTTCTTCAAGTTGAACCAATTCTTCGATTCCACAACTCTCGTCATAGTCACAAGAATTTTCGGGCTCATCTTTTAAATTTGAAATCTCTTCTTCAACCACTTCATTTTCAGGAGTCGACACTTCCATGACAATTGAGGAGTTGGCATCCTCGAATGAGTCATTCATTCTTTTTATTGCTTTTCCATTTTCCAAAATGGATTGTTGGACGAGTTTTCGCTCCTCCTCCATTTTGGCTTCCCGATCTAAGTATGTTTGGAGCATTTCCATGATGCCTTCAAATCCGGCACTTGTCCTTCACTTGCCATGTCACTGTTCCTATCAAACTCAAAAGCACAACTAGCATTTTCGTTAGAACAACTTGGGGGAGGGGGAGCAAAATAATTGGGACAATCACCCCAATGTCCATCTTGACCACCACATATATTACAAATATTCCCATCATAGGATCGAGACAGCTTGTCACGACCTATTTTCACTAAGTCGTGCGGGCACCTACCTTTCCCACCTCGGTAGGCGAACCCTTATTCCAACAATCAAAAATATATAAATAAAGCGGAAGAAGATAAAATAACGTAAGTCTCACGATAATAATATAAAGAAATATAGAAATAATGAGAATCCAACCCCGATGATCGGTCGAGGTCATACAAGAGCATCTAACTAAATACTATAAGTCCGAATCATAATAATACATAGTAGCCTAAAAGATCATGTCCCGAATGAAACAAGACATAAGGATAAAAAAGAGTCATCGGCATCGATCGTCCTCATGCTCATCCCGAAGGACTCGAATCGAAATCCTCGAATATTAGCCACGAAGAGTAGAAATCGATCTCGGGGTACTCGCATTCATAAAAGAATGCGAAGCAAGTGTAAGTCGATACAAACAACAAACTCGGTAGGTATCATAGGCCGACTAAGACTAGATAACGTATATAAAGATAACAAGCAAGAAAAAACATATAAACCAACAAGTACAAGTCAATATGAATCCATATCCACAGAACAAGTCATCCTTTATGTTATAGCATCTAAACCCAATTGTGCCAAGTCTTAGTATAATCAATCCGAATCAGTACATCACAGTAGTATCACAACAATCAACAGGAACCAAGATATAATGCAATGCAATAATGTATGTAGGATGAATGCAATGCATATGCAGTTTTGTACAACATGTCCCGGACGGAGTAACTCCACGTCTCGGCGATCATGACCCATGGGGGACCCGCGAAGTCCATGTACCACTCGCTCCGGAATATAACCTCGGATCACGACCACACTCTCACGATCCCGGCAAAGACCTCGGGCATCGGACACTCCATCGTTCCCGCAAGAAACCTCGGGCAACAAACACTCATCTCTCTTTTTACCCTCCGGAAAGACCTCGGAGGCTACACTCTCTCACATATCATCATTAGTGCCATAACCATGCATATATCAATGTATCATGGAAATGCATATGAGTATGATGAAATGTAATGTTAAAAACCAATTCAATCCGAAACGGTACCACACATGGAATACAAGTAATATCAGCAATAAGGCTACACAAAAAGCCACAATGGAATCACCATTCTCATCTCCATATCAATCAAGTAAAGCACCGCAATATCATAGTCATGATATATCATTAGTCACAGATACTCAATGTCTCAAGTGGCAACGAGCACAAAAAAAAAATAGATCAAGATAAGTCAACAACACAACGGGATGTGTAGCCCCCAAATCATACAACAAGGTCCAACCTAAGAAAATATCTAACCCAACTTGATACCCGCAGGTTTATATGCATTCTCCGACAATATCATCTAAACATACGCTTCGCTAATCAAAGTCTCACCATAAGGTAAACCGTAACCTACCTCAATGCCGAACAGGTGTCACGAACTCTCATGCCAAAGCTTTTTCCTTCTGAAGTGCTTCCGATCGGACAAGGTCTTTAGTGCTTATTCGTCACACAATATGTGTACGCTACCCAATAATACTTCAACCTATATTAAGACGCCAACAACTATGGTTAAGCTACGGGGAGATTCAAACGTATTCTAACGTTAGTAACTCCTTTCTAGATGTTTAGGCGATGTTTTCTCTTGTATCTAAACCAACCACATACTACCAATACAACATCAATAATTATGTGTTCAATACCAATCCGGACAGCCCACACAATATTCTAAACAGCCCACATTCATAACATGCAATAACGATTCACATACGGCTTCGACATTCTCAAGTTACTTTTATTAGTTTGTAGCCTTAACGTTTGCATGTAACAACTTATAACAGCCCATCCAACATACAATATGATGTATACTCTTAACTTATAATTATTCTTTCCAACTTAATGAAAACACAAGTCCAAAACAGTCCACTACCACAACATGTCCAAAACAGTCCCTAACCGACAACATAATAATGTTCGGAATTCTTGCAAACGTTTACGAACATACTAAGCCAACCACATGCGATTTTTATACATCATTTCATGTCTTCTTTTCATATAATTTCAGTAAATTATGACCAGCTATCCACACGACAAGTACAACATCAATTCATACGCAACTACGCTATATCGTCATTTCTATAATCCTTATAACAACTCACTAATGATTTTAGTTTCAACTCCAACCATTAAACACCTCATTTCCATCATAAAATTCATGATAATAACAATCAAAATATCAAGTAAAAACAGTTCACTAACTTCTTCACAAAACAGTCCACACACGGCTACACCATGCTTCAACATCACTCACATAAAATCATAGATTCAACCATTTTCATACTAACATAACTTCACCTTTAACCTTCCAATTCTTTTCATTCTTTTTACCATGAGATCTATGATAGTAACAACCATATTTATTAAAGAAAATCAGTCCATTAATTCCACCAAAATAGTCCCTACGGCCAACTAACATTCCAACACCAACTTTCATGATTTTATGCATGCGATTCATGTTCGTCAAGTTACAACCATACTTCAACATCAACACATATAACCCCATAACTACCATCATGTTCCAACATCAACACACCTTATTTCATGCATACAACTTATATTCACACATCTACATCACCCTTAATACATGAAAAGAAAGTTAGATCTTACCTTGACAACTTGACTTCTCTACTTGGCTAGAGTTGGTGACTTGAGATGGAAATGGTTCTTGTTGCTCCAAAGACTATCTTCACGTTTTAGGGACCTTCTAAAGGGTTGAAACACCTTGGAAAATAATTTTTGGATCAAGACTCAAAGAGCTAAATTTCAGCCCTCTTGGCCGAATGGCTCTCCTCTCTAGGCTTAGGTTTTCTTTCTTTGTGTTGTGTAGTTGAAATGAATTGTGATGGCTGATTTCTTAGTCATTATTTAGTTCAACTTTGATGCCTACAAGTTGGTCACATGCTCCACTTATGGCATGATTCATTCCATTAACTTTACACTTTAAATTTTCTAATTTGTTTTCTACAACTTTTGGCCAACCTCACCTTCTTGTTTCTCCTTTCTTCTTTCTTTTCAATTGTTTACAAGACAATTGTATGTGTGGTGAATGATTCATACACCACCCTTTGTCCATTGTAATTATGCCAAGATGAATGAGCAATATTTAATGTGAAATAATCCCTCCACCATGTTATGTCCTCCTAAAACAATGTATACTTTCATAAAGTAGTAGATGCTTAAATATTCAAATGCATGCCTCACATGGATGCCTTATTTTCAGTCACTTGGCTGAATTCCATACTCCTTTCTTTCAATTTGGTTGTCCACAATATAATGTAAGTGTAGTGGATGAATCACATTTAAATGTATATTTGTATGTCTCCCATAGTAGTCTTATTTAAGATGACTTTGAGTCATCTTTTGGACATGTCATGTTAATGTTCATATTGGCTCATTGTTGCCACTAATTTTAACTTAACACCACGATTAAGTAGTTCCTAATTTCCATTAATGCTTCTATACCAAACAAAATTTGTAGATAAATTGTGACTTCAAACGAAATCGGAAGTTAAAGTCTCTACTTTGTATCTTGAGATAGTCTTAATACTCAGCCCGACTTGAATCATCCATATCTCCTTACCCCGATATCATTTTGATGAGCTGTTTGTTGCGTTGCAAACTAGACTCGATGAACTTAATTTTAGGCTTTTGAAACACCTTAAAACTCCTCATATACTAGGAGATATGCCTCCTACAATATAGGCTAAAATCGGGTCCGAGATTTTACCGAAATTGTTCCGATTCATTTCGTTTAACTTCTAATCCTCTTCCAACCTCATGTAACCTCTTATACATACATATACACAGTCATTTACCTCCATAACAATTCATATACATGTCTCGAAGGGTCCGTAGAATCACAATAACCATAAGTAGAACTCACAAAGCTTAGACGAAACTCCAATCGAAAAAGTATATTCCTATCTTTTGTCCATCTTCTATATCATTACTAATAATCTCAAATACTTTAAAAGGTCACTCACATTACCTCATATACATACTCATAACGCGATTTCAAATCCTTTAGGTTACCGAGTCACCTCGAGATACTTAAGACAACCATATTTATAACGATATTCTTACTAACTCGATTAACTTTCCTTGAACCTTCTTAACTCATTCTTTCTTGTTTTAATACAAGTAGCACGGATTATTATGGAGTGTGACATTCTCCCCCTCCTTTAGAACATTCGTCCTCGCATGTCAAATGAGGACTAAAACTCGTCAATTAAATAACCGAATCACCCGTTATCTATACTATAGACAGCAAGATTTGACCATAAAAGGGTGTTTTTAGGAATATTATGCCTAAAAGTGCTAAACGACCAAATGGGTCGTTACAACAGTGCACAGATCTCTCTCCCGGGAGCATTTTCACAATCTTGCCAAAAGTGGGTCCTCCACAATATGGACATGGGTTAACAAAATATGGGTTGAAACCATCAAACCCATTTTCCTTCCAAGATGCCATAGTGACACAAGTTAAAAACAAAAAAAAAATAAAAAATCACAAAGACAAAAACTAACACAAAGAAACACGAAAATCAAAAACACATATTCACAAGTTTGGACCAAAGCAATCAAGCTTAAATCCCAAACTAACTCAAATACGCCAAATTGTTCCTCGGCAACTGCGCCAAAATTGATAAAGTCCAAATCCACTCAAAGAGAAAGTATACACGGTTGTATGCAATATAATTTACCCAACTATGAGTTGGGGTCGAATCCACAAGGAATAATATACTAGGCGATCAAGCAAGTAAGGAATTTTTACTTTCTACACTAAGCCAAACACTTTTTCGATATTTGGTTTTTGATTTAAAAACTAACAAAGACAAAACTAGCCTAGAAAGCAAGTAAAATGATCAATGGCCACAAGGATGGATACAAGGGAATTTATACTCAAGTAACGATCCAATGTATTTTACGTTTTTACAACTAAGAGCGAGTTTATGTTAATGGATAATGGTTTCTAAAATCTCATTGAAAGTTGTCCAACCAAATCAATGAATTTCACTCTAAACTTTTACAAGCTTTAGAGTGTGATATTAAGCACTACCAAATGAACCTCAAGTTAACTTTCCCATTCCTAGCTCAAGTTATTAGATGGGGTTTAAAGCCCTAAATCCTTGTTAATTAATCTTTCTCAACCTCAATTTTCCTTTCCGAGCTCAAATCAAAGTAAATGGGTGAGTCTTAGGGTTAGCTAATCCCTTAAGAAATATTAAAGAACAAGATTAACTAAAGAAACAATGACCCACTTTATTAGAGATAAAAATCATTCAATACAAAAGCATAACAAGAATTTCAATCCAAAATTTTAATCATGTATATTTCTATAAACAAGATTCAAGTAATGAAATGGAGTACTACACCTTAGATATTCATTACATAACAAGGAATTGAATAAATGAGTAAAAGAGTAAGAAATTTCTCATCGAAGTCTTCAAAAATTTCTCGTCAAAGTCTTCAATTTTCAATCCCCAAGTGTGGGTGTTAGAACCTAGCTCTCCTAGACTTGTAAATGGCCAAAGAGGAAATATTTCCCCCCAAGTCTTGCTTTTACGGATTCCCAATCTTCTCAAATCAAGAAATGACCAAAACTTCCCTAATTTTCCAATTTTGCAGATCTGGCCGTTTTTGCACTTTTAGCCCCCCCTTTTTTTTTTCTACAATTTGGCCTCTTTTGACTTGTTTTCACTTGATTTCTTTCCCGATCCCTTCTAAATCACATAAACCTGTAAAACAGGAGTAAACTACAGTAAATGCTCTATCTTCTCAATTAAACATAGCAAAAATCTAAGATTAAAGAAGAGATGAGTGGATAAAATATCAACTTATCAATTATATAAACATGATTCGCGATTGTATTATAACATGAAAGTAGATATATACTATAACTTTTATGAAAAAATGGAAGCATGTAGAAGTTCATGAAAATAAACATAAAAGTTCATATCTTGCATTTAAGAACCCATGGAGTGCAAGGCATGGGTTTTCATGGATTACGGACAGATTCTCATTAACCAAAATGAATTATTAAGAATACAATAACAAATAAATGATCTAACATGGTATATCATGGTACATATACTTAGGGTTATCATGAACATGGCTGGAAACCCTAGTTTTGGAGAAATTTCATATAATCTTGGAAGAACGTGGTGTGGGGAAGAACAATGATGTTCCCACATGTAGATAGAAAAGCTACATACCTTAATCACTCCAAAACTTGAGAAAAGTCTGAATCTTTGAAGAAGAATTCAAAAATATTGAATCTTGAACCTTGAGATGAGTTTTCTTGAAAACCCTAGGTTAGGAACAATGATTTCCTAATTAGATTACATGAATACATATTAGAATTGACTTGAAATTGCTTACCTTAATGCATTGGATTGATGGGAGATGAGGAACTTCATTCTAGGGCTTGAAGGAATGAAAAAAATAGTATTAGAATACTAAACTGGTGTATTTATACTTAATGGTGTCGGGAGAAATAAAGTTTGTATTCATGGACCGTATTTTATCATGGCACAAAACAGAATGGTGAGGCTGATTTTTCACTAAATAAAGTCGCAAGATATGGACTGTATTTCAAAATATGGTCCGTATTTACGGGCCATATTTCACTGGCCTGCTTTGGGACCCTTCAGTAAAACAGCCATAACTATTTTTATAAATTTCCATTTGACCTCCATAATATATCATTGGAAAGGTATTGCAATGGGCTACAATTTTCATCAAGGAAGTTTTCCCAAATTACCAATTATAATAAAGGAGATAATAGAAATATTACTCTAGAAGAAGTACTAATTTCTATGCAAGCAACTGAACGCTTATTACAAGCCAGCAAGGAAAACCTGTCTTTTGTTGAAGATAGTATTAAGTGGTGTCAAAACCAACTTGATAACATAACTGCTCAGTATTATTCATGAATCTTGATAATATGAATGTTTTAAACAGTGTTAACATGTCAACAGAAGCTACAAAGATAGCTAAAGTTGAAAATGGTTTACAAAATTGGAATATTCCAAAGAACCATTCCGACAAATTTATAACACAGGAAAGTTTGATTTTGTAAAAAAATTACAATATTAAAACCTGTGAATCCACAGTTGCTATCAATAGTTCAGCAGAAACTATTAAGTTATTATCTATGCAAGATATAAATAGATATAAGAAAAATTACAATTTTCTTCACATAGGACTTGTCCAAGTAGCTATCAAACCTCTCTATAGGTTAGGTTTAGACACACCCTTATGTCTCTTATTAAGAGATGATAGGTTATTAAACTTTGATGATTCTTTATTAGGAGTTCTACAAAGTAACCTAGCTCATGACCTGGTATACTTTAACTGCTATCCAAATTATTCGGTTAACATCAATGACCAGAATATATTGGATACGCTAACTCTAATATTAAAACAAGAAACATGAATATCAAAGTTAATACAAAAGAAATAGCTATAATATATAGAGTATTACAGACTAATGAAAACAACTTTAGCCCCAAAAGCTAAGATAATGAGTCCAAAAGGAGTTACTATGCTCATGGAATCAAACCAAGAACATAGTAGTACCTTTGTACCTAGAATGATAAAATGTTATGAAATTTTATCCAAAGATGAATGGCACTTTGATGCCATAACCCAACCAGAAGCTGAACCTGAAAGTTCTGCTATTGAACAAGTTATTCAATACCCGAATGGATCTATCGACCTAAAGTTCCTTAGATCTACATCGGTTAATGAATCATCTTCTGGCAGTCGAATGTCATATTCACGACCTTTGTCAAGTCAAAGAAAATCTTTCTCAAGACCTTCTTCTTTAAACCCCTGGAGGAAGTTGGTGAAAGCCATGAACCCTTTGTGGATGAAATTAATAGAAAACTTAAAGGAGTAGATTTCACGAAAACTATCCCTAAAGTTTATTATCATTCACAACAATCCGAGATAAACTCTGGAAGCCCAACTGCTAGTGATATGAACCTAGAAAAGAAAAGAGATTCACTAGACATGCTTAGGACCAATGATTTTAAACCCGATCTTTTAGCCTTAGACGAAAAAATGAAAAGTCCAATGAATAAAAAGAAATTAGATTGGTACATGGATACCTACAGTTTTGAGGCAAGGATAGATTTTAAAGCTAACTGGATTAGCGACATAACAAGATGTAAGAGTAATGTAAAATTCTTCAAATGGTTTGAGTTAACAGGGTAAATTCCAAACCAAAAGGAATCTTTGTCTATGTTAGTCAACAAATGGCATACAAAAGCCAAAGGAATAGTTGAATCAACTGTTCCACCATTAGAAGAAATCTATATACCAATAGGTAAAGAAATAGTTACTGCAACCCCTTTTAAAAGAGCAGGAACCAATATTGATAGTGATCCTAAAACCAAGGACATCAACAAATTGATTCAGCAAAGTAATTAGACAAATCAGTTATTACATGTAGTATCTAACCAATTAGTAAAAGATACTAATAAACAAGTAGCTCCTTCAAAAACTACAACTAGTACTAATTTGGAGAAACATCCAATATTTAAAATCCCAAAATTTTCTAAAGAAAAATTCCCACAATTACCAGATAAGTTTAATCTTGAAGAAGATTTTCTTGATAAGATTAATAAACAATTAAAAATATCTGAAGCAAAGACTTCAAAGAAAACGGGTACTAGTGAAGTTAAAACACCAAGTACTAATGAGAAAGAAATTCATAAATTAACTAATAACCCAAGATATTCTACAAAAAAGAATTATTACAAAAGGCCTTCCTTCCCAGATGTCCAATTTGAGGAAGATCAGTTTCGCACTAGTACTTCACATAATGGGAACGATATTTCTGAGTGGAATATTGATGGATTAGCGTAAAAGCCAAATCTATTAAATATTACATGAAATGGGTATGACTATCACAGCTTACAAAATTAAACATGCTGGAGATAGATATGCCGCATCTTTAATAATTTCTGGTTTTACAGGAATGTTAAAAAATTGGTGGGATAATTATCTCTCTGATAATGATAGAACCCAAATTTTAGGTGCTATATCTATAACCACTGTTTTAAGGATGGAAGGAAATAACCAAGTTGCAGAAGAGCAAGCAATAGAAGATGCTTCAGCAACATTAATATATAGCATTGCTAAACACTTCATTGGAGAGCCAAAACTTTTTCAAGAAAGAAGTTTAGAATTACTAAATAATCTTAGCTACCCAAAATTAGATGATTTTAGGTGGTATAAAGTTATGTTTTAGAAAAGTCATGATAAGAGAAGATTGTGGTAATGATTTCTAGAAAGAAAGATTTATTAGCGGTCTACCTTCATTATTTGCCGAAAAGGTTAGAACTAAAATCAAAGATAGGTATAATGGAAGAATTCCTTATGAAATTCTTACCTATGGAGATTTGATTAGTTTTATTAATGTGACAGGGCTTGATCTATGCACAGATTTAAAACTAAAACATTTCTTGAAAAAAGATCAACAACAATCCCGAAAGGATTTAGCAAGTTTTTGCCAAGACTTCGGTTTTGAGAAAATCTCTGCCCCATCCAAAAAATCGAGCAAGTTAACAAAAAAATCTACTACTTCTAAACCCTATTATAGAAAAAAGAAGAACGTAGATAATTCTTATAAAAAGAAAAGGTTTAAAAGATCACCAAAAAAGAATTTAGGTGATACATGTTGGACGTGTGGCAAATTTGGCCTTTTCTCGAAGTTGATGATAAAATAAAAAATGAACTCTACACAATTCTAGAAGAAAATGACAACACTTCATCTTCTAGTGAAAATAGTGATATTGAAATTGAATCAGACTATAGTTCCAATTCTTCTGAATCTGAAGATTGTAATTGTACAGGAGCTATATGTACCTGCAGTCAAAATTCAATCAAAGTTATTACTAAAGAATCAAAAGAATTTCTTCTTGACCTAGTCACTCATATAACTGATGAAGAGGCTTGGAAAAAATATCTAATTGAGCTAAAAAATATTATTATTAATCAATCAAAGGAAAAACCTTCGATTGAACCTATTGACATGAAAAATGTTATGAATAGGTTCTCCTCTAAAGGTCAGAAACCTACTATCCAAGATTTACAAAGTGAAATAATCTCTGTCAAAAACGAGATTAAGGACGTTAAATCAAGACTTAATAAAGCGGAAATGAATTATTTTACTGATCAAGTATTATCTCAGACAAAAAAAGAAACTCTTGCAGAAGATAATGAAGATAATCATTCCAACAATGACAATTCTATAGAACATCAGGAAAATGAAGAATTCATAGAAAAGTCAGATGATAATAATAATAATACAAGTGGCACTATAAAAATAGTCAAATCCCAAAGTTGGCACGTTCCAGTCACTTTAAAAGTAGGAAATATAACACTTAATAAGTTGGCCTTAATTGATTCCGGAGTAGATAAAAACTGCATCATGGAAGGATTACTACCAACTAAGTATTTTGAAAAAATTACTGCTAAGTTATACTCCGCCACAGGAGAAAAACTAAAAATAAACTACAAATTGTCTAAAGCCCACATCTGTAATGATGGAATTTGTTTTATAAATGACTTTGTCATTACCCGAGATATAAATGAATGAATTATTTTGAGAACCCCATTTATAACTCAGATAAACCCTATTATGCTGGATTAGACGCAATCTATACCACAGTATTAGGGAAGGAAATTAAATTTCCTTATTTGACAACTATTTCTCAAGATGAAAGTGATTCTGTCAAATCAAAAATCATTTTAAAAATAGGTTTGCTATCCAATCAGATTTCATACTTAAAAGATGAAATTAAGATTAAAAGGACTGAACAAACTTTAAAAACCCTAGTGGTAGAACGAAAAATAGCAAGTTTTCAAGAAAAACTTGAACATGAAGTTTGTTCAGAATTACCAAGTGCTTTTTGGGAAAGAAAGCGACACATTGTTGAGCTACCATATATTGATGGTTTTAACGAACAGACTATTCCTACAAAGGCAAGACCTATTCAAATGAACCACGAGTTAATGGAAACTTGTAAAAATGAAATCAATGATCTTTTAGAAAAAAAGATAATAAGGCCATCTAGATCCCCCTGGAGCTGTTCAGCGTTTTATGTAAACAAAAATGCAGAAAAGGAAAGAGGATCTCCTAGATTAGTCATAAATTATAAACCTCTAAATAAGGTATTACAATGGATTAGGTATCCAATACCTAATAAAAGAGATTTATTAAAAAGAACTTACAAAGCAAATATTTATAGTAAGTTTGATATGAAGTCAGGATTTTGGCAAATACAAGTTGCTAAAAAAGATAAATACAAAACTGCATTCAATGTCCCTTTTGGACAATATGAATGGAATGTTATGCCTTTTGGGTTAAAAAATGCCCCGTCTGAATTTCAAAATATTATGAATAATATTTTTAATCCTTATAGCAATATGTCTATTGTCTATATAGATGATGTATTACTATTTTCTGAGGACATAGATTCTCATTTTAAACATCTAAACACTTTCTTCAAGATTGTTAAACATAATGGTTTAGTCGTAAGTGCTAAAAAGATTAAATTGTTTCAAACAACAATTAGATTTTTAGGACATGACCTGTACCAAGGTACTTATAAACCCATTTGCAGGGCCATAGAGTTCTCTTCTAAATTTCCAGATGAAATTCCTGATAAAACCCAGTTACAAAGGTTTTTAGGAAGTCTTAATTATGTTGCAGACTTTATTCCTAATATTAGGAAAATCTGTGAACCCCTTTACAAGCGTCTTAGAAAGAATCCAATCCATGGAGTTTAGAACAAACAAAAACAGTTAAGAAAATCAAGACTTGTCAAAAAACTTCCATGTCTAGGAATTCCAAATCCAGATGCTTTCATGATAGTAGAAACTGATGCTTCTAACGAAGGATACGGTGTAATTCTTAAACAAAGAGTCTCTCCAGAGTCTACGGAACAATTAGTTCGCTTCACATCAGGGATCTGGAATCCTGCACAAAAGAATTATAGTACTGCTAAAAAAGAGATTTTATCTATAGTACTATGTATTACGGAATTCCAAGATGATTTGATAAATAAGAAGTTTTTATTAAGAGTTGATTGCAAATCAGCAAAAGAAATTTTACAAAAGGATGTTAAAAATCTTGTTTCTAAACAAATTTTTGCCAGATGGCAAGCTTTATTATCGAGTTTCAACTTTGAAATAGAATTCATAAAAGGAGATTTAAACTCTTTACCAGATTTTCTTACAAGAGAATTTTTACAGGGAAATCATGAGGCTAGGAGCCCTAACATCCCCTTTCCAGAAAAAACCAGACAAAAAACCCAATGATAACAGATATTTAGCCCTAGCTGAATTCCCAAAATTAACCAGGCCCATGAGGCCTACATTCCCAGTCACAAACCAAAAGTTAACCATTATCGGTTCTATTCCCCAAACAGAACCATCGTCACCATTTCAAAGGATGCAACCTTCTACCGGCTCAACAACAGGTAAGGGAAAAATCCAAACCAGTGATTGTTACGAAATGAAGACCCCAGAGTCTTTTGCTCAGGCAGTTAATCCCAATACTCCCTCAAAGAGGGAAGAAAAACAGGCAACTCCTGAAAAGTTCAAGATCATTAACAAAGCAATGCTCCCTGTGTTGGCATTGGACAAACATTATGAAAACTGGAAGGTCGAAGATCTACTCAGACCTTGCTATACTAATTTCGATTATATTGAAACCAACGACCCTATCATGACTAGGAGATATTGTGAATTCATCCTGACAGATACAGGATCAATAACAATTGAACATACTTTGAATAACAAGTACATCAAAGATGGTATTGCATACTCCAAGGTCACCATAGACAAGATTATCAGTCCTTTTGATTGGAAAGTTGATCATCTACATACTCCAATCGTATCATCAAAGCAACATAGGCCCCATACCTATAAGTACTATGATTATGAATGGGCATGGTACAACTTTTTGTATGTTCGACCCATTTCCCATACATGGTTCGTAAAATATAGTGAACAAATGTCCAAATCAATAATCCCTAGGTGGTTCTACAACTGGTGGGTAAGATTTGGAGGCAATGAGCTAACAATGCCCAAAAGCTTCCAAATTCATTACGAAAGGTTCCAGAAAGAACAAGAGATTTCCACTTTACCAGATCATATTAAGTTATGTCAGTATTACATAAGAAAAAGGATTTCTTATATCGAAATTTGGTCTTTTGACACAACCGAAATAACCGAGATTAAGTATTTAGTCAAAACCATTAAAATCAAAGGATGGACACCGGAATCTAAGAATTTAAAAATTAAGAATCCAAAGCCATCCACCAGCAGATCAGGATCAACCGAATCCAAGGCGGAATTAAAAAAGAAGCTCCTAGAAGCTTTAAGTAATATTGATGATGCAGACCCAACAGATGTCCAAGAACTACTGGATACGACATCTTCATCAACAGAAGATAATGGCGACATGGTGGACCCGCAAGGAATGGCCCAAGCATATCTCTATTACCAAGAAGATTAAAAGGAATTTGCCCTTTCAGAAAAGAAAGAGGTAAAAAGCAAATGGCCGACAACTTTTTAAAAGCAGCCGTCCAACTTTACAAAAAGAGAAGTGGCCGATAACTTTTACAAAAGCGATTTCGTCAACTTTTCAAAAGCAAAGCGAGAAGGCATCTTTAAAGATAGCCGTCCACTTGTAATCATCCAAGGGATGTTAATTATTTTCGAGGTCTATATAAGACTCTCAAGCTGTAACTAATAGGGCATTCGAAATTCACCCCCCAATTCGAAATAGCCTTCTCCCTTTCCTCTCTGTAAATCTTCCATGTATGCTTTCAATGTTTGAATAAAAAGTCTTCAACTTTTGTAAGTACTTTCCTTTAAATTCCGCAATTATTTTGCTTAGTATTTTAGCCGTAAAAAGATCTTTAAAATGGTATCAGATCAGCATAATATGTTCTTTTTTACGCTCATCAAATGTTCAAAAAAACGCCACGTTCGCCGCTGCTTCAGGAAATGGATCCAAAACCGTTCAACATTATAGGTTGTAATGTAGACAGTCTACCTGTACAAGTTTAGGGTTATTAAAGTTCTACTTTTATTTATACTTACCTTTCATGTTTCAGTCCCCATATAGTTCTTGTATTTGATGTTTTCCAGGCCCTTCTTTTTTGGTTTATCTTGATATTCCGGATGGTGGCTATTGCCTCTCGATTCAAGAAATATAGTACTTGAACATATTTTTTTATTTTACTTTGCCTGGTCTGTGTACATCCTGCCCTCCCCAGGCTCCACTTGCGGGATTATAACCTGGGTATGTTGTTATTGTTTACTTTGCCTTACTGTCTTGATTGATAAGTAGAAGTTTCAGCTTTACAACTCAGTTGCATATGTTGCATGCTACATTGCTAAAGCATTCTTGAACTGTGTTTATACATTTGTTATATGTGAAGATTTTATGCAAGAGTGCTTAGAAATGGTGCAAGTTTTTATAAGCCTGTTAGAACATGCTACTGGTCACTCTACAGTCATATCGGTCGGCTGGTTCTCATATAGCTGTGTTAGCTTCACCGGCAATGTACCAGCAAACTTTGTTCTCATGTGAAAACTGTTTTCCCCTAGTAATGCCTTCTCCAATTATGGGCTACTAATTTACTATTATGGAGATAAGACATGAACGTGTCAATTCTAACTCTAGGAAATTTTCCTGCAGTCTTTGTATTTTAAGTTGCACCAAAATTTTGAAGGTTTCTATGTTTTAGTATAGAGGTCTGGTTGCTTAAACGCTAGGTAAAGTTTAATTAGTTGGTTCAAAAAGTGACTATTTGCCCATTTCTCCCTTCAAAAAGAACCTTATAGACTCTGTGTTTCCATCAAAATTAATTTATCTTTATGACTTGAACCTTGTAGCAAAGAAATAACTGAACTACATGATCTATATATCTATATAATTCAGGGCACTAGATGTCACGCCCCGAACCATGGCCTGGACGTAACACGGCACTCGGGCCTTGCCTGCATGTGTCCGAGCGAACCTCATGGCTTGCTTATCAACATGGGCATCAAACAACATATCTATATGATGCAATTTAAATAAATCATAAAAATATAATTTGCGGAATAAAGTCTTGAAATTATCTCATAGCATGAAACATTATGAAAACATAATAGTCTGTAACATGGATGCACCACTGACTCTGTAAACTAACATCTATCTATGAAACCTCTAAAACATGTCTGAATACTCACTACCAGGACATGGCCCTGGACTACCATAGACTGCATACTAAATATATATAGACTCCATGTGGAACCCCGAGAGGAGTGGGGCTCACCAATAAGGGCGACATCGAGGTGATCTTCTGCGCGTGCGTATGTTCCGAAAATCGGTATACCGCACCGTGAAGTGCGAGCCGGGCAAAAGGGACGTTAGTACATGGTGAATAGTACTAGTATGTAAAACCTATTTGAAATGAAGAACATGGCATACATAGGTATAGAACATGAACTGAAACTGAATGTAACTTGAACATGAGCATGAAACGTGAGTAAAGTCTGAAAACAGTAATTCAATGAAAATACATGTATATAAAACTTCTTGTAACATGGGGAATGCTATAGTGTAACCGACAACATGATGGTACTTGCGCCCTACTGGAGAACACTCACACCTTGCCGGGGATATGAGATTTAAGTAATAATAGCATGTAAGGATCCAACCGCATAATGAAGGTGTTGCCTACTGCTGACAACCCTTATCCTACGGTGGCAACGTAGTTTCAGGCTATCTGAGCCTTCTCGGTTAACTAAGCAATCCCAAAACATGAACATGATATAGTTGGCTAAGAAGCCCATGATTTTCGTGAAATAACTTGTAAATAACTTGTAATCATGATTTCACGAAATAACTTGTAATATGGTTTCATGAGATAACTTGTCATAATCTTGCAAACATGTTCTTGATTCGTGAGTAGAAACAATAGTTCATAAATATATAGATATATAATTTGACTTGAAAACATGCTTGTAACTTGCTACATAAAATCATAAAATTTCATATAACATAATGCGAACACATGAGGAAGAATTCATGATTCATGGATTAAGCTAGGGTTCCTAATAACCGTAATGGAAGATTAGGAATACAATAACGAATATAGATACAAAGTTCATGTGTATAAATACATAAATACGGGCTACCAATATGTTGGTTTTAATGCCCTAGGGTTTGAACTTCATGGATATCAAGAAACGGAGCATGGGGAAGAACGTAGAGATTCCCACATGTGGATGGAAGTTCTACATACCTTAACTTCCTGCTTTTGGGCGTATCACAATGTCCTTCAATCCCTTCAACTTTGATCTATAATAATACAGGTCATAGGGATTCTATATTAGCAACAATGTCCATGCTTTGTTCATCTAAGCATTTTATCAAACACTTGGTGGGCATGAAGCTCCACAACCCTCATTAATGGTGTTTTCTTCACCAATTTCCCATTCTATTACTTCTAGCTGATTCTACAATCTCAATTAGATGTAATTAACATCATTCTTCATCAACCACATGAATACAACAATCCCAAGTCAACAATCCAAAACCCTAGCATAGTTCATATAATTCTCTTTACCAAATCTATTTACTATCCTCCCAAGGACTCATCAATTCGCAACTATAGATGATTAGAGAGTAGAAACATTACCTTAGGTAGTGGTTGAACAAGTCTTGAGTGGAGTTACTCCTCTAGCACCAAAACCCTACTTCACTTCCCTTGGGTTTTCTTGAATTAGATGAACTTTGGCTAGGTTTCATACACTTGGGTTCATGGATTTGGTGTTATTGATTATGGATTTCCTTGAATTTTCGTGTGGATGAAGGTTAGAGAGTATTCTAGAGGTTTTCTTGACCAAGAATGATGAAAATATGATTTTGGACGAGTTGGGTCTTATTTAAAGTAGTCCAGAAAAGTCTGGACAAAATCTCTCTCACAACTTGCGACGGGACCGGGTGGCGTCGCATGTCGTGTCTGCGAGTCGCACCTTCCGTCGCATCCGGTGACAGAGGCGATTTTCTGTCGAACGCCTGTCGTAAAATGGCCATAACTTTTTACACAGATGTCCGTTTGACCCCCGTAAGATACCGTTGGAAAGGTATTTCAATGCTCTACAACTTTCATCAAGGAAGTTTTCCCAAATTCTCAATTAATAATGGGGTTATGATCGTTGGAAGTAAGACCTTCTATAAACTCACTTGCAAACATGCCCCCGTAGAGTGGCTTTCAACTTTGTTTTTTTCCCAACGACATTTCTTATGACTTAATTGGTTTTCAAAACGCTTCCTATAACCCTTATATTGGTTCCATTATATTATCATGTCATGATTCAAGCTTCGTCCGAAGTTACGAGGTGTTACAATATCTCTCCCTTGGGATCATTCGTCCTCGAATGATGTGTCATGGTTAGTAATATGGCTGGACATGGCTTGACTACATGAACGTGAAGAAAACATGACATGAAACATAGAGACTGAACTAGCATGACATGGTTACATGGAAACATGAATACTGAGGCATGAACATGGGCACTGGATAGTTGACGTAAGCATGGAACATGAGACATAACATGACATGGGGCATGGAAACTGATATGACATAGTTTCATGAAAACATTAGTGCCCAAACATGAGACATGAATAGCGCATACATGAACTTGAACGTGAAACGTGAGGCATGAATACATAAGCGACATTATAACTCTTCTCCAAAATGTCATTAAGCCCTCATTAATTCGATACTCGTAATTCTTGCCCGACACACGACATATCCCTTGCTTTCCTTAACAACTTTAGTCTCCACCTCAAATGTCTTTGAAATCTCATTTATAATAATTAAATATTACTTCTTACTCGTCGACTTTTCGTATACGTCATACCCTTCGTAGGTCTATTCGCGGTACGCTAATGGGGAAATTTCCAAGGTGTAACATTTTCCCTCTCTTTTGGAACATTTGTCCTTGAATGTTAACATTCGGGATTCTACAAAAATTTCGTCAGAGTTTTCCCTGTAATATGGCACTACCAACCTGTCACAATAGCCCATAATATCATTGCCTCACAGGACTATATCACAATAGCACTATAAATTGGCCACACACGACCAAAAGTATGAAAAGAAAGCTTACATACCTCAAAATCTTGGTGTTTCATCATAAATCTCCTCTCGCGGGCTGAAACAAGTGCGGGTACATGGATCTCATACCCTCCTCGGCTTCCCATGTAACTTCCTCAACTTTCCGACTTCTTCACGGGACTTTCCGAGGCTACTTCCTTAGTCCTCAACTTGCGAACTTGACGATCAAGAATGGCTACAGGGATCTCCTCATAGGTGAGGCCATCCTTAACTGTTATAGCATCAGCAGGAGCAACCAACGAAAGGTCTCCCACACACTTCCTCAACATGGACACATGAAACACGAGATGTACAGCAGCCAAATCTTGTGGCAACTTAAGTTCATAGGCTACTAGGCCGATCTTTCGCAGAATTCTTTAAGGTCCAATATATTTGTGGCTGAGTTTGCCTTTCTTGCTAAATCTCATGACACCCTTCATAGGTGAGACTTTAAGGGACACCCAATCATCAACTGAAAATTCTAAGTCCCTTCGCCTCACATCTGTGTAAGACTTCTGGCGACTTTGAGCCGTTTTCAAATGCTCATGTATTAACTTAACTTTCTTCAAAGCTTGGTAAACCAAATCTAGTCGACAACTCTGCTTCACCAACTTCAAACCAACCAATTGGTGATCTACACCTTCGCTCAAAAAGGGTTTCAAACAGTGCCATCCCAATACTAGCATGGTAATTATTTTTGTAAGTAAACTCAATAAGAGGCAGGTGGTCATCCTAATTACCATTGAAATCAAGGACACATGGTTACTAAACTGAATGAATACAAGGTTACTAAGCTCGAGATACTAATTTGAATGTCTATTGAATCTTCGACCGAATACCGGGATGATCGAATACTCGAGCTAAGCGAATACTGGATTAGCTGAATACTGGACTGACATGAATACGTGAGTACTGGACTGATATCCGAGTATTGAACAAATCATGAATATTATAACATGAGACACGAATAGTGTATCTGTCTGACTATTTGTCTGAGGATCAAAAGTTGTGCTAGGGTTCACCTTGGTACCCAATCCTTTCTGAAAGAATTTTCAGAAGTTCGTTGTGAACTGAGCACCATAATCTGAAATAATGGACACTAGGGTCCCATACAATCTGAAATTTCATTAACATATAGCTTGGCATAATCTTCTGTTCCATCTGTAGTCTTAACTGGCAAGAAGTGCGCTGACTTCGTAAGTCTATCCACAATCACCCAAATTAAATCATGCCTCCTAGTTGAACGAGGTAGACCTAGAATGGTGAGCTTCTGACATAAATAGTTCTCTGAGTCCATCTACATCTGAAACGCATAATCCCTTGATATCTCAAGGTACCATTATCTCCTCACCGCTCAAAAGCTAAGGCTTTCTATTCGTGAATCTCTCTTTCATCCGTGCAAGTAGGAATCACCAAACTGCTTCTCTCTAACTTCAATAACTAGCGGGAATGCCATGTTCGGGGCAATAACTCCACCCACTTCGAAGTCTCGAAAGTCAAATTCCTAGCTTGGATAAGAAGTGAACTTCCTTCACCTTAGTTCTCTTTGTCCGCCTAAATCATGAGCTGTACTTCCCATACTTGATTTTTTTTTTTTTTTTTTTTTCTAGATACTTTCTAAAACACTCATAGTACGGTGGTGCGCTAAGTCTTTCACGAGCACCTTAAAGATTAGAGTCTTGTGCAATGGCACTGCCCTTATGACACATAATCGGGCATGATCTTATAGCTTTCTCGTGATCGCCTAATCGATAGTAATTGAACTTGACACGATCCATTTGACGATCATTCTACTCACTTCGGGTTAGACATATTCCCTATGGAGACTATCTCATTATGCCAACCTAACGAATTAAGGTTCTTCATATCTCATACTAACCCTTCGGGTCTTCAATTATCATTTGGACGTCTTGGAGATTTATGTATCTCCCCCTTAGACCAAGGCTAACGTCTTATACTTACAAATTCTTCCCTTTTGATGGGATCCAATTAACATTCCTTACCTTCTCGCAATTCCTTTGTACTCTACAACACCGACTTTTTTTTTTTTTTTTTTTTTTTTTTTTTGACTCACATTTGACCAATTTCTCATGAAGAAAAAGAACTAAATTTACTTACATGAACGGGTTGCTCCTGTATTCGTAAATGGCATACTCTATCTTAACGACTTAACTCTGCTCACACTTGTAAATCTTAGGACAACCTCTTTTGAAAACTCTTAAAGGCTATTCTTCTATAGGTTGCTCTCTTACGGCTTTAGCTGATTTCTTCTTCTACTAATCACTCTACTCTGAACTTAAATTAAGCCCTTGTTTTCCAATATACATTCGGATATATCTGAACAGTCACCCACTCAAGGTGTTCATCTGAATAGGGAATCAAATCTTATTTCTCAAAGTCATCCGTATTCATAACTTAGTCAAATCTTATCATTACCATTGACATGGCTTTTCCAGACATATTACGAACTTATATCTCATTCTCCTTCTATTTCTAGGAAAAATTTTGGCAGAGTTTCCTCTGCATTTCTTACTATCCCAAAACCTGCACGCAGGAAATACCAACAATGCCTCACAAGGCCGGCATATATATACATATATATATCATGTCATATCATAGCCACACGGGGCTCCCAATTTCAACACGATATAAAAATGACGGACTTACCTCATATGTCCAAATCAAAGCGTACTGTTACACTTTCGTTTATTTTCCCTTTCAATCGAAGCTGCGAATGGAGTGGGTCCTAATGACCTCCGATAGAAATGCCTGCCACCTCTTCCTTGAGATGCTCCATAATTTACCTTTTTCTTGTTGACTTGGCTCCTTTTTCTAATTTCTCTAATATCCTCTCCCTGTTTTATTCCATGCTCAAGGACATCAATTTCATTCAACATACCATTCATTCCACTACACCCCCTTCTCGAGCAACTTACATTGTATTCACTTTCAATAGCACTTGAAGTCTCATTCGTTACCAAGAAGTATTGCATAATTGTACCCCCTATGGGTAAATATCCTTACTTGGACCTTGAATTACCTGTTCATCTCCGCGCATTCGAAACGTACGTAATTCGAGATAAAGAGAAGTTACTTATTGCTCTAAGCTTCATGGCACGATCTAGAGTGGAAAGAAATGAGACAAATCACGAATGTCTTGGTGGTCAACTGTTTATATGTATGGGGCCCTCACACATATAAAAGTGACCCCCGGACACGGTTTCATAGACTCCCTAAAGACTCTTGAACCTAGGCTCTGATACCAAGTTTTGTCACGCCCCGAACCATGGCCTGGACGTAACACGGCACTCGGGCCTTGCCTGCATGTGTCCGAGCGAACCTCATGGCTTGCTTATCAACATGGGCATCAAACAACATATCTATATGATGCAATTTAAATAAATCATAAAAATATAATTTGCGGAATAAAGTCTTGAAATTATCTCATAGCATGAAACATTATGAAAACATAATAGTCTGTAACATGGATGCACCACTGACTCTGTAAACTAACATCTATCTATGAAACCTCTAAAACATGTCTTAATACTCACTACCAGGACATGGCCCGGACTACCATAATTGCGCATACTAAATATATATAGACTCCATGTGGAACCCCGAGAGGAGTGGGGCTCACCAATAAGGCGATCGAGGTGATCTTCGCGCGTTGGCGTATGTTCCTGAAAATCGGTATCTGCACCGTGAAGTGCAGGCCCCGGGCAAAAGGGACGTTAGTACATGGTGAATAGTACTAGTATGTAAAACCTGCTGAAATGAAGAACATGGCATACATAGGTATAGAACATGAACTGAAACTGAATGTAACTTGAACATGAGCATGAAACGTGAGTAAAGTCTGAAAACAGTAATTCAATGAAAATACATGTATATAAAACTTCTTGTAACATGGGGAATGCTATAGTGTAACCGACAACATGATCTGGTACTTGCGCCCTACCAGGAGAACACTCACACCTTGCCGGGGATATGAGATTTAAGTAATAATAGCATGTAAGGATCCAAATCCCGCATAATGAAGGTGTTGCCTACTTGCGACAACCCTTATCCTACGGTGGCAACGTAGTTTCGAGGCTATACGAGCCTTCTCGGTTAACTAAGCAATCCCAAAACATGAACATGATATAGTTGGCTAAGAAGCCCATGATTTTCGTGAAATAACTTGTAAATAACTTGTAATCATGATTTCACGAAATAACTTGTAATATGGTTTCATGAGATAACTTGTCATAATCTTGCAAACATGTTCTTGATTCGTGAGTAGAAACAATAGTTCATAAATATATAGATATATAATTTGACTTGAAAACATGCTTGTAACTTGCTACATAAAATCATAAAATTTCATATAACATAATGCGAACACATGAGGAAGAATTCATGATTCATGGATTAAGCTAGGGTTCCTAATAACCGTAATGGAAGATTAGGAATACAATAACGAATATAGATACAAAGTTCATGTGTATAAATACATAAATACGGGCTACCAATATGTTGGTTTAATGCCCTAGGGTTTGAACTTCATGGATATCAAGAAACGGAGCATGGGGAAGAACGTAGAGATTCCCACATGTGGATGGAAGTTCTACATACCTTAACTTCACCTTTTGGGCGTATCACAATGTCCTTCAATCCCTTCAACTTTGATCTATAATAATACAGGTCATAGGGATTCTATATTAGCAACAATGTCCATGCTTTGTTCATCTAAGCATTTTATCAAACACTTGGTGGGCATGAAGCTCCACAACCCTCATTAATGGTGTTTTCTTCACCAATTTCCCATTCTATTACTTCTAGGCTGATTCTACAATCTCAATTAGATGTAATTAACATCATTCTTCATCAACCACATGAATACAACAATCCCAAGTCAACAATCCAAAAACCTAGCATAGTTCATATAATTCTCTTTACCAAATCTATTTACTATCCTCCCAAGGACTCATCAATTCGCAACTATAGATGATTAGAGAGTAGAAACATTACCTTAGGTAGTGGTTGAACAAGTCTTGAGTGGAGTTACTCCTCTAGCACCAAAACCCTACTTCACTTCCCTTGGGTTTTCTTGAATTAGATGAACTTTGGCTAGGTTTCATACACTTGGGTTCATGGATTTGGTGTTATTGATTATGGATTTCCCTTGAATTTTCGTGTGGATGAAGGTTAGAGAGTATTCTAGAGGTTTTCTTGACCAAGAATGATGAAAATATGATTTTGGACGAGTTGGGTCTTATTTAAAGTAGTCCAGAAAAGTCTGGACAAAATCTCTCTGTCACAACTTGCGACGGGACTGTGGCGTCGCATGTCGTGTCTGCGAGTCGCACCTTCCGTCGCATCTGGTGACGAGGCGATTTTCTCGAACAGTCTGTCGTAAAATGGCCATAACTTTTTACACAGATGTCCGTTTGACCCCCGTAAGATACCGTTGGAAAGGTATTTCAATGCTCTACAACTTTCATCAAGGAAGTTTTCCCAAATTCTCAATTAATAATGGGGTTATGATCGTTGGAAGTAAGACCTTCTATAAACTCACTTGCAAACATGCCCGTAGAGTGGCTTTCAACTTTGTTTTTTTCCCAACGACATTTCTTATGACTTAATTGGTTTTCAAAACGCTTCCTATAACCCTTATATTGGTTCCATTATATTATCATGTCATGATTCAAGCTTCGTCCGAAGTTACGAGGTGTTACACTAGAAGAGTGACGTGGCACCTCTACTTGGCCAAGATTCATGTTCATCTAATTTCTCAGATTTTTGCTACTTTCCCGGTATATTTCCCACTCTCCTTTAACCAAAGGGACACTTCTCTTCTCATAAATTAACGGCCATACTTTTCACATTTATTTCCCTTTTCCTAAACCATTTCTTATATGCCGTTTCCCTGGACATCTATGTATCTTATCGCCGAGTTCACAAATTGTGCATATGGTGCAGGAAGAAGAGAAGATGGCTCGGCATTCTCCTCTCAATTTTCCCACCAAATGTGCCAAGTTTGAATAAATCAATCCGAATCCAATCATCACAAGTAAACACCAAATCATCTCATACAAGCCATAATGCAATGCAAGATGTATGAATGCAATGCCATGCCATGCAAATGAGGTGTACACATGTACTCCGGACGGAAATATTGACGTCTCGGTAGCACAACCCAGTGTGACTCGCGAAGTCTAAGTGCCACCCATCCCAAATCTTTGCCCAACAGACAGACGGGACCCCGACTAATTGCTCACAGGGGGAGTCTCACCGGCACCACTCTGGGGGACCCGCGGAGCCCATGCACTAACAACGATTCCGGGATAACATCGAAATCGGCCATGCAACAACGATGCCCAAATATAACCATCGGACATCGGCCTCCTCATGGTCACTCAAAATCGTTTATCAAAATATTAGTTTCGCTCAATCAACGATACCGGATCATCACCGGGTATCAGCCATGCATCATGAATATGAGAAAATGTATGCAATGAATATGTCAACGATTTCGGAATTGAACCTCAGACATCGGCCTTCTCACAATCACTCAATTAAAAGAGTTTGTCAAACACCAATGTCATATAATCAATGATTTTGGAATGGATCTTCGGACATCAGCCTTTTCACAATCACTCAAGTAAAAGAGTTTATCAAAATACCAGTTTCACTCAATCAACGATACCGGATCATCACCGGGTATCGGCCATGCATCATGAATATGAGAGAATGTATGCAATGCATATGTCAACATCAACAACCAAGTTCAATATCACAAGTACCAATAATGGGGTACGCCAACAATGTATCATATCACAATACCAACAATGGGTATGCCAACAATATATCAATATCACAATACCAACAGTGGGTATGCCAACAATATGTCAATATCACAATACCAATAGTGGGTATGCCAACAATGTATCTATATCACAATACCAACAGTGGGTATGCCAACAATATATCCGAACCAAGACGGATAACAAGATCTAATTTCTATCAACAACTCATGGCATCAAGCCAACACAATAGAACAGTCAAACACAACACAACAGGGTGGCTAGTCCCAACACACAATAGGTCAATTAATCGATATACATTATTACCACTTCCTTAAATCAGCTTATTAGCTTAGAACACGAATCTCACCCTACACTCAAAATCCTTCGTCACAACTCATTTAGAATTCAGTCACAATCGTTGGTACATTTTATCCTCTCATTTATCCATTAGATTTCACTAATAATGGCATAACACAAGTAATCACATATTATCGAAAATTTTCATCATAGGGCACAAATAAGTTCCGTCCACTACTCCCAAGTCACACAAATCCACCGATGTTCAAGAACAACCATATCAAACAACCTAAGGAATCTACAGGCCACAAGCCCGAACAAACAAGTCACACAACAATACCATCCTAGGATTCCATCTCAAATATCCTATTTTCTACACATGCATTCTCTATTCCTTCTAATACAAAAATATAGGAGACTAACCGGAGTCTACCAAAGGGAAGCCATAACTTACCTGGCAGCCGAACAGGTGCCACGAATCCACACGTTGCCTTGTCTTTCGAAGAATCTCCAAATACTCAAACTCTATAACATATGAATTCTATGTAAGAAATCATGAATAATGATACCCATATTGGCCACTTTCTATTCGGGTCAAATTCCAACCCTTAATTTAGGAAAAATGGACCCCAAGGGCAAAATAGAAATTTTATGACCAAAATACCAAATTCAATACTAAAAGGTCACAACCCATTACTTTAATTATAGGAATACTCAATTAATTCTTAAAATCATCATTTATATGAAAACCCCGAAATTTAGGTCTAAGAACCCTAACTTTGATTCAAGAATTTCAACTCTAGCATGGAAAATTATTGGTTAACAAGCCTAGATATATCATTATCTAGCATAAATAGCAACATTAATATCATTTATTCACAATCTAGGAAGCCATTTCGTTTTTGGAACTCTTTCATGAAAAACCCCATAAACCCTCTTTTGATTTTAAGGATTCTATGGTTAGATTAAGGATTAAGAGATGAAGCTAAAATGATTATGGAGCCAAGAGCCTTACCTTAAGGGAGAATTAGGTGGAAAACCCTTCAGTTCGCCTCTTTGTCTAGCCCTTCGAAGAAATAAGAATAATGATTAAGTGTCTAGGTTTTACAAATATAAAGGTATTCTGGTACAACGATACCGCTGCAGCGGCCATCGCGCCATCCCAGCGGTGCCCAGACCGCTACGGTAGTCTAGCCAAAGAATGCACTTCACCGCTCCAGCGGTACCATCACCGCCCCCGCTGCAGCGGACACCGACTCAGACACTAGAAACCAGTTTTCTGGTTTCGCCAATTCCATCCTGATAATCGCCTATCATACGAAACCCAACTTACACAAATAAAACATGCAGATATACATAAAAACACACTACGAACTCACCCGCGGTCTCGTATTTTCCAACGGAGGCTTCGTTGACTAGGTCAACCCTCGATGGCCTAAATATCAACTTTCCATCCCAAGTCTCAAAACGCAATTGAGTGCATTAGGAACTGAGCCAGACCCACCAATCAATCACAAATGGTTATCCGGACCTCTCAGAATCGACGAATTTTCAAAAAAAGTCCGTTTACCCAAAAGTCAACTCCCGATCAAACGGTTTTCGCTTAAAGCCAGTTTTTTCTAGAAAACATTCTAAAGCCCAAAATGATGTCTAGGAAGTCATGCCAACTATCTCCTTGGGTCCAAATAGTTCTAACGAGACTCAGGAATGGGTCAATGAGGGCAAAAATGGAATAATCATGGTAACGACAAAACGGATCGTTACAATATCTCACCTTGAATGAACAAAATCATAAGATGAGATCAACATCAATGAATAACATCAATAATCACGAAACAAGCTCAATAATATCATAAGAACATTAAGAACTATAAGCTTTGGTATCTTTAGAGATGGACTCATCATCATCATCATGAAGAGAACTTATCAACAATATCATAAGAACCTTGAGAATCATGAGCTTCTAGCATTTTTAGGAATAGGGATATTGAGGATATCATGTATAGGTTCACAACAAAGGAATCATGTCTTAAGAAAAAAAGGGTTAGCCTTAACATACCTCGTCGTCTCCTTAACTACTCAACACCTATCCTCCCGAGCTCGTAAATTGACATTCAAGATGATTCGCACTTCGGGTAAGTCATTGAAACGCTTATGTGGTCAAACTAAATTAATAAATGAGCTAACAAAAATCCCCTTATAGCTTCTATTTCCTCCCACTCAAAAAAAACTCCCAAAACCACAACAAAAACATCAATAATCCCATAATCAAAAGATTACATTCCAATCCCAAACATCTTTTCATGAACAATCCATAACAACAACTTCAATACAACCCCTTATGCACTTGTATACCACACTTCCGCAACATCATTATTACCCCTCATAACTCATAACATGCTAACAAGTATAGTTCAAGTTAATTTGCAACTCAAAATATCATCAATTCATATTTGAACTTTTTCCCCAAAACTCTTTTCACTTTCTGAGGCTTGCTAAACCTTCCAATCAACTTAACATAAGAGATAAGATGAAAAACATACCTTGAATTTGAAGAATTTCAACTCAGACACTTTCTTTTGCAAGACTTAATCCCCACAACTCCAAGTGAAAGCAAGAACATCCAACTTCCTTGAATTAACTTAGGTTTTCAAGGTTGCTCTTCTATTGATTTGATTTGGAATAATTTGGAATGTTTATGGATGTTAAGGAAACCTTAGAGAGAGATTAGGTATTTATTTTTGGGTGAAAAATGAGGCCCAAGTCATGGGAAATAATTTTATAGGAAGTCTCCACCAACTTCCAAGTTTTTGGAAAAAATCCCGGCAAAGTACAGGTTACTGTTCATCCCGTACATTGGAGGTAAAAAAAATTCAAATTCTTCAACTTTCTGGAAATTTCAGGTAAAGTTCGTCCAAAAGGTACGGGATGTACATTTTTGTACGGGCTGTACTTCATCCCACAGAAATGCGATTTGTCAGTTGAATTGGAAAGAAGACTTGTTGTACTTCAATTTCCATAGGTTATGGATTCTGTAACTCCTCATATCCTAGAAGATATGCCTCTTTGAAGTTAGACCAAAAATCCAGTCCAAAATTCTACCAAGTTTTTTTCAAATTTTCAACAAACCTAATTTCTTCGATTCGCTTGATCCCGAAACCTTTAAATGCTTGTCTAACACTTATTAAAAGTCTTTATTAACCTTATAGGGATATCATAGCCTCTCTGGACTCACGTTATTTTGCTTATGACGACACAGAAATTTATGAGGTGTAACATCCTTCCCCCCCTAAAAAACATCCGTCCTCGAATGTTAAACTCTTAGGGATTCTACAAAAAAATTTCTAGAGTTTCCCCTGTAACTATACCACTACCATCCTGTCACAACAACCCAAAATATACTATGCCTCACAGGGCTGCAACAACAACAGTAATGGCTCCACACGACTAAGAAATCATAAAAAGAAAGCATTACGCACCTGAAGACAATGATGTCTCTGTCTGAACCTTCTCTGGGAGTAGGAATAAATGCGGATATCTGGATCTCATATCTTTCTTAGCTTCTCAATTCATCTCTTCTACCTTCACATTCTTTCATTGTACCATTGTCGAGGTTACATCTCTGATTCTCAATCCACAACCGTAAAACTTGGTGATCTGAGAGGGTAGTAGGAACTTCCTCGTATGATAACTATTCTGTAATCCGAATGTCATCAAATGGGTACAAACGTGGGGGATTTCTCAATACTTTTGCTGATCATAGATGTGTAAAAGACTGGATATGTAGAATCCAGTTCTTAGGAGAAATCTCATAGGCCCTTCTATTATCATCTTGTAAAGTCTAAGGTATCCAAGTGTAAACTTATCCTCGTTATTACCTCTCATAAATCTTTTTAGGATGAAATTCCAATCCTCAAACAATCAAATATTTCCCATTTTTATAGAGTTTCAGACGGGCCATCTGGATATACAAATTCAAGCCACACCAACTGGTCATCTTAACTAAATAATTCCATATGTAGGTTACATGATCCCTTATAATTATAAAATCCATACTGATCATTCCTTCAGTCCTCAATGACATATGCATTTGTTTCTCAGTCTTTTAGGCTTCTGTTTATTTATTATCAAATCATGAACTCTGTAATATTTCCTTTATATCAGTCCACTATGGTCACGACACACCTTTGTTACTTCTGAATAGATCATATAACTTTACCACATTTATCATATAGTCGGTCCTGATATTCTAGAAATTCACCTTACTGAAATACTCCTTCCCTGAATACTCTTTCAAGATTTGGTTTTTAAAAATGTACCATATCTAGGATACTATGTGTTTACTCAGGTTTCTCGACATATACCATATTTTGCTATAGTTATTCTCCACTATGTTACACTTCACCCGTTAAATTTCTATAGCGATCTTGGCAAGTTTCTCATATACTTATATTATCTCTGGGGTATATAATTCCATATCCTTCCGTTACCTTTTAGAATGAACGTATCCATTTTGGTACTAGATCTGTCATACTCATCTTAATGTCATGAAGCTGTCTTAGTCGAACTTACTCCTCATTATCCTCTTCATTACCGCCACTAGCCTCTCGTTCCTTATTTAGATCCATCTCATTCAATTTACTTATAACGCGACTTTAATTCTCTCGCTTCCTGAATATTCTATGCCTGGAATTCTCGGATCATTTATAAGCTTTCGCTTCCACATAATCATACACACTATTCTTTTTCATCGTAAGCTACTACCGTCAAGTACTCGTGTTCCTTTGAATAGTTCATGTTCATTTCAACCCTCTCCTATTGTTACCTTCGCATTCTTCCCTCAACAAGATGTTACTAGATTCTAACTCGGATGCTTTTGCCTTTAAGGTTCCCCTTGTACAATGTTGGGCTGTCACCTCCCAAAATACCTGCTAGACGTGATTAGCACCCAGCAAACACACCCGCCAGGCGAACCATATATCATACCCTTAATCATTCACGAAAGTACTAAAAGAAAATAAGTGCAGGTCCAACAATGCTATTAATGATAAAAATACGAAATAGTCGCCAACCAAATCCATAATCGATTTATAAAAACCAACCAACACTAAGATAAAAAGAATCTCTAGCCCACATCCCACGCTAAAACCATGGAGCATCTAACAGAGTTACATGAGTTTGATTATCGGGCATGTAAACCCAAAATAAAGGAAGTAACTAGAAATAAACTAGATAAAGCTGAAATGGCTGCCTCCACGAAAAATGCGGTGGCTCACCTCAGCAATAGAATCCACTCACGAAATCTTTAGCCACGAGCCTCGTTCTCAACAACGGTATCTGCATGGACATGCAGGTAAGGAGTGAGTTATATATAAATATAACTTGAGAAGATCCTCGACCCGCCACTTTAAATACCTCTGGAACAAGTGTTACAAAATACAAACACACAACAAGCACATGAATATATCATTATATAATACCAACCAAGGTCCAAACCATTGTTTATCAAGTATAATATATATCTCAACACAATTTACACTAAGGACCTATCATAAACGGCAGTTAAAGAATTAATCAACACCATGAATCCACGGAAACAAACACAATGTGCCAAATATATCAAGAAGCATACACAATGCTAAGGGAAGCATACACAGTGCCTCAATATGATCAAGAAGCATACACAATACTAAAGGAAGCATACACGATGCCCTAATATAATGGCTCACAACTGTATCACATCACAAAACAATTTATAAAGAGACTTTTAGCGTAGAAAATAAAGTATATGCGGCTGGCCTTAAGGACCACCGATTCTGCCAAGAACACACTCGTCCCATCACATTGACCAGGGGGACGAAACATATTTTTAAAACGGGTTTTGAAAAGCAAGTACCCAAAGCTTAAAGTCTTACTTCCCTCAAATTCACAATTCAAGCACACTTCCTAATAAATCAAAATTGCATTCTCGAGTCTTCGAATTGCCTCACACTACACAAAAATGGATTTAGAATTGTCAAAACAATTAGGATAAACCACTTCTATATTTTTAGAGGTTTAAATGGTTAAAGTTAAATTTTAAAGGACGAAAACGCCCTCTGGTCAATGTGTTCAAAACCCGACAAGACATATGTTTTTGGGAAGGCCTTAACGAGAGGATTCCAATGATACATGGAAGTCTAAAATCTGACACTATTTGCCCTTTTAAATCAATGATTTTGATTGAAGAACCCTACGCACTAAACTTTCTCAATTCCTCAAAATATCCCCATATTTTCACCATAAAGATTCACCCATAATTATGTAATAAACTTAAATAAAAGATTAGAGTCATTACCTTGATGATTTGGGATGAAAGTTCTTATTTTTATCCCCTCTTTTCCTTTCGTTTTCTCCCTTTATTTTCCTTTTTCCTACTGTTTTTTCTCCCTCTGTTGCTCGTTCTCTTTTTTTTTTTTTTTTCATTTCAACTTCGTACAATTAATCTTTCATGTCTGATGGCTTAGACCCTCAGACTTTTGAAGTCTTTAATTTATTTTTATTTTTTTCCTTTTCCTTTTCCTTTTTGGGCTTGGCCCGCTAAATTCCTTCTTCTGAATTTTCTTTTTAATTCTAATTTCGAATTTCTTTTCTTTTTAATTCCTTTTAGCTAAAATTACCTAATAAACCCTTATTTAAAAATTGGGTAATTACATGTGCGATTCTGGAACTTCGTATCCATACGACTAGCTCGCGGTGGCTATTTCGCTTAACTTTTTATCGTAGTCCCTTATTTACCTCGAGTGCCATTTTACTCAATCATTTTCTGCTTCTTCATTAGTGAACTTCCTATTACACCCTTATCTTGAAACTTTGAATAATTCCTTCCTTGAAATGCTATCTCCCAATCTTCATTTAGTCATGCATATGACCGACTGGTTATGCTTATCATCAAATCGTCCTTACACCTTACCGGCCTGTTTGCGTAATATTCCTTTGAAGTAGTTTCTAATTCCTTTTTGCTACTATCTTCCATCCCATACTTTTCATTCCCCCCCCCCAAGGCATTAACCCCCTACTCGCATTTGACATCCCGTTTAGTTCTCCTTTTTCCTGCGCAGTACCCACTCCCGCAATTTCCACGACTAAACTATTCATCTTTTGTGTTTGTCTGGTCGGTTGTGTGCACATATAAAGGGTCACATACTTTTATAGACGTATTGGCCCTGGATGGGTCTAATCTTTCATTGAAGAGATCTGCATAATTTTCCTTACCGTCCTTCCAAAATCACCCTTCTCCTATTGCTTGCTTTCCCATTTCATCACTGTAATAGTATCTAGCACAAAATTCTATTCTCCAAAAATCTACCCTGATTGTCAATATTCCTCATCTTCTTCATATTACATAAATGCTCGTTCTTTAGGCAAGTCTCTTTTAGACTACAAGCTCATCTCATCAATGAAGAGCGTACTTTATGTCAACTTGCGACTTCCTACTCATTCATTTCCTATCATACAGTTAATTCTTCCAAAATATCTCTCACTTCCTTTATTAACTACTCAACCTTGTACTACTAGCTCAATAATCTTGTGATGGTAAACTTCTGGGGGGAAATTTTTCAGTACCTGGGTCCTACTTTTGTCTTATACATACCTACGAAGAAACTCATGTTTCATATATCCTTACACTCATACCTTTGTATAACATCTTGTCAATGTACTTTATACGATAAGAAAGCCGTTGTCAATATCTAACTCATTGAACAACATACATCGTTCTTTTACTTCTTCTAACTAATCATATCCTTTTTTAACATTCAGAACGATAGGTATCCCTGGCGAATTTTGCATTCCATATCCTATCCCCTTTAGACATTAAGCATCATCATTCTTATAATTGAAACTCTTTTCTATTTTCGTAACTCCTGCCTTACCTCTTTCTGCTCGTAAATCATCCACATATTTACATTTAAGTGTCATATTTAAACACATGCCTATGCTTTCCACTTCCTACCTTGAGGAGAAAATGCAACTCCCATCTAATCATATTAATGTCTTATTAATAAAACACTTCTAACATTGCTAACCACTTACAATATAACCACAGTCGTTTGCCATCGCCCAACTAAAAATCCCATCAAACTTCTCTTCTTTTTAAGTCATATCGGTAGTACTTCGGAGATTATCTTAGCAAAATTGCACGTGATATATCAATACATCCTCGAGGGTGTATAAACATTATTACCACAATAATTGTGCTTGACATCATCACTCATCACCTCGTACTATACTATATTCCCTTACTTACAAGTCATTCGTATCTTACGAATTCCTCTTAATACCCATCATTTGTGATTCTGTAGATATAATCACTTCGTCGAACTATGTTGCCCACACATGCCTTCCTAATTAATCATACTATTTACTTAATACCACACCATATCTTTTCCAATGTTCTCTCAACATATTCACAATTTTAAGCCATCATCTAACCACAACTTCATTCTAGATTCCTCATTAACATTACTCTTTTCCTTTCCCTAACATAATCATCGGGGTTTTATGACTTACCACCGTTACATAACATAAAACATTTCAAAATCATACTTGCTCAATTTTAACACCTTATCAAGTGACAGATATACCTTTCATCAGTAGTTGCTCTGGTCCTGAAATTCCGATAGATGTGAGCCTTCCCATAGCCCTACTCTAGAACCCTGATCTGACATGAATCGCTTTAACATGGACTCGAAAAATTCTCCTTCTTGCTGTACCTCTATCGGTCGTTCACCACCATTCGGAACTTTTAAAAATGTACCAACTATGATAACCTGTCCGGTTTGGATACCACCTTCATTTGAACCTTGCTCCGAAGATATCATCAAGTCTTGATTAATAGGGTCCTCAGGCTGCAAACTACTCGATTTCTCAGAAAGCCCTACACTCTCCGCTGATTTACTATAATTCGAAGCTTGGGGATTAACTCCTAGCATTGACCTCTCCCTTCCTTACCCAGCTATGGCCAAAGGAGGAATTGGCAACATCCGGGTTTCTTTTGGCTCCTCTATTCGTATCAAAGTCGATGATATTTGTAGCACTGATTCATCCTGAAACTCCGACGAGTCTGTTTTCATAGAGGACATGATCTCGGATGGGTCCGTCTCAATGGAGGGTACATCTTCAATTGGGTCCTTCTCCAAAATGTAACTTAATCCTCCCCCTGTCATCATTACAATCCTCAAATCACTCGTAATCCCTTCTGAAGGAGTTGTCGTCAAACTTAAAACAACGGAGGTTAAGGTTGCAGATTTTTACCCTATGACTCAGCTCTATAGCACGATCTAGGATGTAAAGAAGGGTAACCATCCTAAATGCCCTACAGCCTCCTGTTTATAAGTGTGGCATGCTTCACACCTATAAAATAGAGTTTAATGGACATGGCTCATACATAAACCTTAGGACGAACTGCTTTGATATCACTTTTGTCACGACCCAACCGAAGGGCCATGACAGACACCCGGAGCTAACCTACCGAGCACCACAATATATACATGCATCTCATATCTATACCTAGGTAGGCCATTGTACTAGCTAATATATCTTATAGTTTGCAGGGGACACAAGCCCGAAAGAGCAACACATATATATACGTCATCAAACTGGGCCCATGTGCTCGAGCTGACAGGGCTACCAAAACTATGATACAACACAAGAGGGTCCGAGAAGGTCACAAAACATCTAGCTGTACATATCTGTCTATGAGCCTCTATTTGTTATACCCCGCGTTTCCAGAGCATGAGTATGACATGTACCTCACTGTAGTAATGGAGAGTCGGAGACATCCCATGATGTTTTGGAAAGGCACAAGCCATGAAAAGTGCGTAACAACGAAGAAAAAGGATGAATTACAATCTCGTAAGTCGTAGTCGGGAAAGACTATTTTGAGACCCGAGAACATGGCCATTATTAGTATAATAGTTGATAAATATCATATATGGGGAGTTTTGAAATATTTCGAGGTCGAATAAATTGAAGAGAAATAAGTTCGACGAAAATTTGAGAAATGCTGAACGGATTTTTAGTCAACTTTGGAGGCGCATATCTCCTAGTATATTTGGAGTTTTAAGGCGAAACAAAAGCCTAAAATGAAGCTCGTTGAGTCTATTTTGTAATGAAACAAACCGCTCATTGATAGGACATCGGAGTAGAGAATTATAGACGTTACAAACTGAGCTGATGAAGCAGAAACAAAACTCGCAACGATGCCGCATCGAATGCGCTCGCTTACAAGCATCGCTACGCTACTGTAGCTACAGTGACGCCGACTCAGCCCCTATATAAAGGGCTAAAACCTCACTTTTTCATCCAAAAATTTCCAGAAAATTCAGCATCAAAGGGAGCATTATACATCACAAAAATTGAGGATTTTTAGTGAAATTTCAAGCTACGGAATATCAATCGAGGTTCGGGCAACGCGTAGACGCGATTATAATTTCGTTTAGTGTTGGAGTGGTTTGGGAACAAGAAAATGATGAAGTTTTGTCTACCCTCATAAAAACAAGGTATGAATCATTAAATCTCTCTCTTTATCAAGTTTGATTAAGGAATAATTTCAAGAATAGAGGTTATGGTTTATTGTGTTGATGTTTTTGATTTATGGATTGAGGATTGAAGAGAAATTTGGATGAAAACACATATAATTATCTTGTAGGATGTTTGGGATGTTGTTATTGATGTTGTTAGTATTAATTTCGACTTCTTTACGGGAATAAGGTTATTAATTGGTCGTATCCCAAGTTGGTTGGTTGGAAAATTTAGAAAACAGGGTGTGGGCTGTTTTATGACATATGTTGGTGTTAGAAATGATGTTATTGCTATTGGTTTTGTCATTGATGTTGTTGGTTGTTGAATTGGAATCTCGGGCTAGGCATATAAACAGGGGAAATGCTGCCCGAATTTCGACAGAATCCAAAAGGACTTTCATTAAGTGTTTAAGACGAGCGTATGACGATGATCCTAACGATATTATGAATGGTTCTATATGTAGATTACGAGGCTACGAATAATTCTTAAGCGAATTTCAAGACAGGAAATAAGTTGAAAATCGAGAAGTATCTTCCAGGTATGTTAAGGCTCGCCCCTTTCTTTCAAAGGCATGATCTCCAGGTTATGATTTCCTAAATGTTTCCATATTTTCCTTGTTATCTAAAGTTAAGAAGTCTAAAATTCCGAGGCATGATTTCCTTCCTGATAATCCATAAATGTTTTTCAAAATATTCGCATCTTCCAAACCAAAGGTTGTGGTTATATGAGCCCTTATGATGGCAACGATGGGAATGTTTTTCAATAACAATGATGATGTTAAAGATGAGAATGTTATTATGATGAAAATGACGAGGATTATTTCATGTTTAAAGGGTTCAAGTTTATGTTTCCGATGACGATATGAGAACGTTGAACTATTTCTTGATGTCTCAATTTTGTTCATGAATGATGACTATTTCTTTTAAGATTCTAAAAATACATGACTTGATGCCATATGAGACTTATGATCCTATTCTATGTTTTCTCTTAGTTCTATTCTCCATTGATAGCCTCACCTTAAATTAATCGTTCCTTCAAGGTGAGACAAAGCGACGATAATGATTCCATAATATAATCGGAGGTCACCGACCTTACGTCACTCCGATACAGTTGTGGCTTTTGATTGGGCTCTTATGCATGCTTTATATATATGTATGTATTTTCTCACACCGCGCCGCGCTATAGTCGGCCGGGCATGGCACGTAGATGTGCACACCACTGCAGTGGGCATGTTATGATATTGCCCCGGACGCGGGCTAATGATGATAACACCGAGCCTTAAATGGCCGGGCATGATACTACTTATATATCACACCGAGCCTTCATGGCCGGGCATGTTACTTTCACACCGAGCCTTTATGGCCGGGCATGTTACTATGTATATGTATGAAATGTTTTTTTAAAAAAAAGGCTAAGCATGCATGACATCCGCCTTATGAGGCATCCGGATGTTCGTGTTATCTCTCTTACTCATTGTTACTTTTCATATCTATATTATGATATTATTCATGCCTTACATACTCGCACATTATTCGTACCGACGTCCCTTGTGGACGCTTTGCGTTTCATGCCACGCAGTGTATACGGATGAGTAGAGGATATAGCTAGAAGATGTTCCAGCTGGATTGGCGAGCTCCATTTCTTCCCGGAGTGTTGCCGAGTCAGAGTATCCATGTCATGGTATAATGATTTATGTTAGAGACTTTGCAGACAGAGTCATGTATACAGTATGCCAGTTTTGTAGGCGGCTATTTAAGCCGATGTATCCTTATACATTATTTTACAGATTTCATATGATTACAGTTTACTTGGTTTAAGAAAGACGAAAAGAATATTTTTTTTCTAAAAAGCTTCCGTTATGCATTTCAATCCATGACCTGAAGGCCCAATGAGATTAAGAGTATAATGAGAGCCAGTGGGTTCGCTCGACTCTAAGTAAGGGTCGGGTGCCCATCATACCCTATCAGGATTGGGGTGTGACACTATTAGAATGTATAACATAATAAGGACGGGACAGGACTCGACCGTACCCATCTGTACATAAAAGAACCATACCAGTTGGACTGCGACTTCGGAACAAGTGGAGTGCTCATGTACCAATGCTGAGATGGCGTACCTATGAGTCTGAATTGTCTTCTTGTCTACCTGCAGGCATAAATGCAGCGTCTACAAGCAAAAGAACGTCAGTACGAATGATGTACTGAGTATGTAAGGCATGAGTAACAACATAATGAAAGCATGAAAAGAACATACGATAAAAGAGATCAACATGTATCTCTGAATGCCTATTAAGGCGGATATCATGCATGCTTAGTTTTAAAAAAAAAAAAAAAAAAAAGCATTTTCATACATATATAATATAAATGTTAGTCTTTGCGGAACATCCAGCCCGATCCATAAATGTTAATGCTGCGAAACGTGCAGCCCGATCAATATATCATATCATCCCACATTCGGGGCATCCCGCGTCTGAGGTAACATCATAATCTGCCCACTGTAGTGGTGTGCACATCTACGTGCCTGCCCGAACGACTATAGTACAGAGTGGTGTAAGAAAATACATACATATATATAAAGCATGCATGAGAGCCCAAATAAAAGCTATAACTCTATCAGAGTGACGTAAGGGCGGTAAGCCTCCGATTTTCATTATGGAACTATAAACCTTCGATTTTCATTATGGAACTATCATTGTAAACGTATCTCACCTTGAAAGAACAAAATCATAAGATGAGATCAAGATCAATGAATAACATCAATAATCATGAAACAAGCTCAATAATATCATAAGAACATTAAGAACTATAAGCTTTGGTATCTTTAGAGATGGACTCATCATCATGAAGAGAACTTATCAACAATATCATAAGAACCTTGAGAATCATGAGCTTCTAGCATTTTTAGGAATAGGGATATTGAGGATATCATGTATAGGTTCACAACAAAGAAATCATGTCTTAAGAAAAAAAGAGTTAGCCTTAACATACCTCGTCGTCTCCTTAACTACTCAACACCTATCCTCCCGAGCTCGTAAATCGACATTCAAGATGATTCGCGCTTCGGGTAAGTCATTGAAACGCTTATGTGGTCAAACTAAATTAATAAATGAGCTAACAAAAATCCCCTTATATCTTCTATTTCCTCCCACTCAAAAAAACTCCCAAAACCACAATAAAAACATCAATAATCCCATAATCAAAAGATTACATTCCAATCCCAAACTTCTTTTCATGAACAATCCATAACAACAACTTCAATACAACCCCTTATGCACTTGTATACCACACTTCCGCAACATCATTATTACCCCTCATAACTCATAACATGCTAACAAGTATAGTTCAAGTTAATTTGCAACTCAAAATATCATCAATTCATATTTGAACTTTTTCCCCATAACTCTTTTCACTTTCTGAGGCTTGCTAAACCTTCCAATCAACTTAACATAAGAGATAAGATGCATACCTTGAATTTGAAGAATTTCAACTCAGACACTTTGCTCCAAGACTTAATCCCCACAGCTCTAAGTGAAAGCAAGAACATCCAACTTCATTGAATTAACTTGGGTTTTTAAGGTTGCTCTTCTATTGATTTGATTTGGAATAATTTGGAATGTTTATGGATGTTAAGGAAACCTTAGAGAGAGATTAGGTATTTATTTTTGGGTGAAAAATGAGGCCCAAGTCGTGGGAAATAATTTTATAGGAAGTCTCCACTGACTTCAAAGTTTCTAGAAAAACTCCGGGCAAAGTACGAGTTACTGTTCATTCGGTACATTGGACGTAAAAAAAATCAAAAGTTTCAACTTTCTGGAAATTTCAGGAGAAGTATGTCCAAAATGTATGGGACATACATTTTTGTACGGGTCGTAATTCATCCCGTACTTCACAAAAATGCAATCTGTCAATTGCATTGGAAAGAAGACTCGCCGAACTTTATTTTACATAGGTTATGGATTCTGTAACTCCTCATATCCTAGGAGATATGCCTCTTTGAAGTTGGACCAAAAACCCTATCCAAAATTTTGTCAAGTTTTTTCCAAATTTTCAACAAACCTAATTCCTTCGATTCGCTTGATCCCGAAACCTTTAAATACTTGTCTAACACTTACTAAAAGTCTTTCTTAACCTTATAGGGATATCATAGCCTCTCTGGACTCACTTTAGTTTGCTTACGATGACATAGAAATATACGAAGTGTGTAACATTCAAAAACTCCTTTTTGATTGGTTATTTAAAAGGTTATTTGTAGTTGTGTTCTTCTATCAAGAATCAAAAAGGAGATATGAGGAGTTATGGATATCATATGAGGAGTTATGTATTCTGTAACTCCTCATATCCTAGGAGATATGCCTCTTTGAAGTTGGACCAAAAATCCTATCCAAAATTTTGTCAAGTTTTTTCCAAATTTTCAACAAACCTAATTTCTTCAATTCGCTTGATCCCGAAACCTTTAAATACTTGTCTAACACTTATTAAAAGTCTTTCTTAACCTTATAGGGATATCATAGCCTCTCTGGACTCACGTTAGTTTGCTTACGACGACACAGAAATTTACGAGGTGTAACATTCAAAAACTCCTTTTTGATTGGTTATTTAAAAGGTTATTTGTAGTTGTGTTCTTCTATCAAGAATCAAACTGTTCTTAATCGGATGTCACCGATGGGACACTTTCTTTCAATCTTCACATAAATTATATGTCTCAGAATGAGTTGCTTACTCCTTTCTGATTAATCTGTTGGTAGCAATTAAGAAAAACGAGGCTATGGACAAGGAAATAGCCAAAGTGGTGCAGTTTTATCATATGAAGATTCTTTTGCAGAGCTTCTTTAATGGTAAAGAACTTGAACAAAATTAATTTGTTTTAACCTTATGTAGTAAATGCCTTACTTGCTAATTAACCATGAATATGTTCACCTTATAAGTTCAGTGTTGCAATGGCTGAGAAATTTGCACCAAAGTCTCCAGCACATGGTCCTGGGTAAGTCATAGAGTGTTATCCTTGGTCGATATGCTTTTTGAATTTTACATGATTCCAGCTGTTGCTATTTTTGTCCCTTTTGTCAGAAGTACTATAATATCGTTATAGTTATGATTGTCTTATTTAACCTATGTTGTGTAGATTCATTTTGTCATATTAATTAGATCATTCTAATGAATTTCACCTCCTTCTATTATTATGTGAGAATGGTTTTGGAGTTCATTATTTGAAAAAATCTCCGGCTACCAACTCATCAATGATAAGAATATACATCATTGCTCATGATTCCAGCTTTTGCTATTGTACGTCCCTTAGTTACAAACCCATGACAATAAAGCTTAAAAGGCCACAATATTTCTACTAAATAAGTAAAAATACAGCACTGCCCGTTAACCTTTCCATAATAAAGTCATTGATAACTTTTTGCTTCCTTAACCTTCCATAATAAAGTCACTAATAGCTATTTTCTTTTCTTGATCTGCAGTGCAGAAAAATTCTTTTGTTTTGTTTATCAAGGTTCATCCATTATATAGTTGAGAAAAGTAAGGTTGTCCGGATCCTCATCTTCAGATTTGATCTTTCGATTAAAATCATGCATGACATGGAGTAGTACTATGTTCATTTGCTCTTCCAGTGATTTAGGGGAGTAATATTCTTTATTTGCTGCTGCGTTTTGTTAAATTTTTCTTAGGGTTTCTGTATTACATATATGGTCCACTGATTATCTGTTGTTTCGGTATCGAATAATTATGAGCAGAGAAGAAACAGTCAAGAAGAAGCCAACGTTGAGTAAATCTTGCGACGAAGAAGGCAAGGGCTGTGAAGAAGCTTCCCAAAAATGGCGGTTCTATAACTGCCACCCGTTCCTACTGTTGGACTACTAGATATTGAATTACCATGAAATGAACTTCCAAATAAGATGTATGCTAACTATGACAGTACAAATAATATTGATTTTTTACCTTTCAAGATTATGGCAGTTTGTACTCTAATTTTTTTCTGAATGTTGTTTCCTTAATTCGATAAGTACTGAAAATATATCAATTTATGGACGCTTATGTGGGATATGTGGGTTTTGCCGGTTGAGTTCTGAGGAAAGAGTGGTTGAAGCAGAATCCTACAAGCTTTTACGTAACGACCCGTTTGGTCGTTATAGCTCTTTTGGCACTTTCACCACTTCCGAGCATTGATTGACTCACTTTTGACCAGAGGTTGACTTTTGGGCAAACAGATCTTTTCTGGAGTTGACAATCCGGATGGTTGTTTAGAACCTGTAAGTATGGTTGGTTCGGTTCCCAGTGCATTTTGGTGCATTTCGGGACTTTGGATGGGAAATGGGAACTAGGCACTGGTGGTTGACTCAGTCAACGAGAATAACCTGAATTTTCGATTGAAACTTAGAAAATTTATGGGGAATCTGGTGTCTGGTGCCCGCAACGGCGGCACCAGAGCCACCCCAGTGGCACCGCTATGGCGGTGTGATGACCGCTGGGGTGGTCAAGAGTGAAATAGGTTGCACCGCTGCAGCGGTGTCCCTGCCGCCTAGCGGCACTCCCTCCGCCGTGGCGGTCACGGGCAGTGACATTTCATTAAATGTGTCTTAAATAAGTCTTAGATCCTCATTATTTTAGATCTCGATATTGGAGCTTAGAGAAACTGTTTTTGGAGACAAATTGAGAAGATTCTTGGAGGTAAAACTTTGTCCAATCCTTTACTCTTCCTTAATCACAATCATCTTAGAATTCCCCCTTCCCTTTTACAATCCCTTAGAGTTGAATTTGAAGAAGAGTTTTGGGAGATTTTCCCTGAGAGTCCTATATGATAAATTGATGATGTTGATGATAAAACTTGATGAATCTAAGCTTAATAATCATATATCTTCCACTTTTAACGTTGAATTTTGGATTTGGAGAATTAGGGTTCATACCCAATTTGGGGGTTTTTACTAGAAATCAGATTTGGGGAATTCTTGAGCTAAATCAACAATTAATGATTGGGTTATGATTACCTAGGATTCAATTTGGTATTTTACCTATGAATTTCGCGTTTCGCCCTTGTGGGCCCGTTTCTCTAATTTTTAGGGTTAAAATGGACCTAATTGATATCATAGCAATATTAGTATCATTATTCATGATTTCTAATTTAGAATTCGATTATACTTAGACTACTTTGGTTCTGAGCTTCAGAGGAAGGGCAAGGCGATAGATGACTTGTTGGTGTTGCGGTTCGGCAGTGCAGGTAGGTTATGGTTTACCGTTAGTGAGAATTAGTATAGTGAATCACATATTTTGATTATGATGTCGTAGACAGCATGTGAACCTTCGGATGTGAAGTTGGGATGGATATTGCCTTAGGTTGGGCCCTGATGTGTGTTGTGACTAGCCACCCCGTTATATGTGTTTGATTGTTTAATTGTGTTGGCTTGATGCCATGTGTAGTTGGTTGATAACGAATGTCGCTTGTTATCCTGATTCGGATAGGATTGACATACCCGTTGTTGGTATTTGTACTTTGATATATTATTGGCATACCCATTGTTGGTACTTGAGATTATTGATATATTATTGGCGTATCCGCTGTTGGTACTTGATTTATATATGTTGGAATAACCACTGTTGGTATTGTGATGTGATGCATTGTTGGCGTACCGTGTTGAGGTACTTGTGATATTGAGCTTACTGGTTGATGATTGACATATGCATTGCATGCATTCTCTCATAATTATCATGCATGGCCGATATCCAGTGATGATCCGGTATCGTTGATTGAGCGAAACTGATATTTGATAAACTCTTTTACTTGAGTGATTATGAAAAAGGCCGATGTCCGAAGATCCCTTCCCGAATCGTTGTTTATATGAAACTGACACTTGATAAACTCTTTTACTTGAATGATTGTGAGGAGTCCGATGTCCAAGGATCAATTCCGGAATTGTTGATTTATGAAACTGATATTTGACAACTCTTTTGAGTGATTGTGAGGAGGCCAGTGTTCGATTGTTATATTCGGGCATCGTTGTTGCATGGTCGATTCCGATGTTATTTCGAAATCAATTGTAGTGCATGGGCTCCGCCGGTTTCCCAGAGTGGTGCCGGTGAGACTCCCCTTGTGAGCAATTAGCTAGGGTCCCGTCTGTCTGTTTGGCAAAGATCTAGGATGGGTGGCACTTAGACTTCGCGAGTAAAACTAGGTTGTGCTACCGAGACGTCGATTTTTGCATCCCGAGTGCATGTATACACCTCATTTGCATAGCATGGCATGGCATCACATTCATACCATTATTGCACTGCATTGCATTATGACTTGAGTGAGATGTCGTGATGACTATATTGTGATGATTGTGTTGTTGATGATTGGACTGTGATGATTCTATTGTGGAGATTATTTCAGGAGTAGATATACTCAGACTTATTATATTGGGGTTAGCTACTTACATAGATGTTGACGGATAATTGGTTACGATTATACTGCGTGATTGGTTTACTTGTTTATCTGTGTTATTTTCTGAATTGTGTTAACTATGCTTAGTCGACCTATGATACCTACCAGTACTGTTGTTTGTACTGACCTGTACTTACTGCATTCTTTTATGAATGCAAAGTATCAGGCCGAATCTACTTCTCTGACTCGTGGCTGATCGACTCTTCAGCTTCCACTTGAGTTTTCCAGGGTGAGCATGGTGTCCGCTGACCTCGAAGACTCTTCTATTACTTATGTCTTACTTTTAACTTAAGACATGATTTGAGACATTTTAGGTATTATTATTCAGGCCTTAGTATTCGGATTTAGATGTTCTTGTATGACCAGAACAGATACTGGGGTGGATTCATTTACTTCCGCACTTATCTATATTATATTGTGAGACTTACGTCATTTTACTTCTTCTGCTATTTTATTATAATTATTGATTGTGAACGTTGAGTTAAGGGTTCGCCTACCGAGGTGGGAATGGTAGGTGCCAGCATGACCTAGGCTAAAATGGGTCGTGACATTTTATTATCTCAAGTTGTTACTTACAGAATTTTTGTTTTTGAAATAGGAGTAGATTTGTAGTACTCTACTATTCACTACGTTTTCTCTTTGTATGAAGTGAATGATTAAGAGTGTTTTCACTTCCATTTTGAACTATTTTGAAGACTACAATGATGCTATTTTCTTGACAGATACTTATTAATCTGCTGCTATTATAGGCAATGATCAGTGTAACCTTCCTGATAGTGAAGGAGTCATTTCATTTAGATGCATGAATCTAGAGGTGTTTTATTCATAAGGTTTGACTTTCATTTTCAAGTGCTCATAAGTGATATCTTAATTTGTATACACCCTATCATTAAAAGCATAAAAGATGAATGTATCATTATTGATGTAAGATTATTAGCATATTCAAGAAAAACTCTGGAAGTGCTTACCTTACAACCATTTTAGTAACAGATGGCTTCCAAGTAACTTTAGTTTTCTGCAATAAAGTAAAATTGGAAAGCATCTGGGAAAATCATATAAAGAAATTCAGAACATTTGCAAAGTTGAAGTATTAACTCAAGGAAGAATGTAAAGCAATTCTTTAAACAAATAATTGCAACAACAAACTTGTCATCTAATTTAACTTATCTCCAAGTACTGAATTCATATGGTGGGATATTAACATTTAAATTTTCAAAAGTCCCTTAGGTTATCAGTAAAAGTAAAACTCAAAAGCTGCTTCCGGTCAAAGAATACTCAACAGGCATTCCTTGGCCGCCTTCCTCTCTCTCTCCCTCTCTCTCTCTCTCTCTCTCTCTCTCTCTTTCTCGCTCGCTCGCTTCTCATTGAATGAATCCTTTCGTCTCTTTTTTTTTTCCCCGAAAATTTCTCTACCATTGAATGTAATTTTTATGCTTTAGTTGATGATGGTCTTAAAATATCTTGTATCATGTAATCATATAAATTAGTTGTTTTATAAGACAAGTAAATGGCTATATTGTGGTGAGTCCTGGTCATTAAAATTCTCAAGAGTTTCACTTTCCAAATTTATACTTTCCGAGAAAAGGTTGACGTCTGATGTTATTGAGGACTGTGTCCTTGTGCTACCTTTTGGTCTTGGAAGTACTACCTGCATCACTACCTGTCAGTCTTAAATATTCTTGAAAGCAGACATTAGGAATATAATTGTCACGACCTAAACCGGAGCGCCATGATGGGCACCTAGGCCCTGCCTGTCGAGCACCACTAATCATGCTTTCATATTATAATCATAAATAAGAGTGGACCTCGAGGGTCATCAGATGAAAATCTGCTAGATCATATGAGAAATATGCTGAAGGGGGACAAGCCCGAAAAGACATACTATATGACTATGCTAGACAAAAACTATACAAGCCGTCAAGGCCATCATGAAATACTATACATCAAAAATATAGGCCGCAGGGCCATACAATATCTAACTATACCATGACTGTCTACAAGCCTCTACTGGAGTGTATGACATAATAAGGTCGGGACAGGGTCCCGCCATACCTGTAATCACACAAAAGTATAACGTACCAAAAATACAACAACAACTCCGGAACAAGAGTAATGCTCCACTATCAGCTGAACAACAACCTACAGTGGCGGATTATCAATCTGTCTACCTGAACTTGCGGGCATGAAACGCAGTACCCCCAAAAAAGGACATCAGTATGGACAAAGTACTGAGTATGTAAAGCATGAAATTAACATGAAAGAGACATAACAATACATAAGGTAAACGGAATCCAACCTGTATGTCTGAACTGCCTCCGAGGGCCAATGACATGTATAAATACCGTGCGTGCGTGCGTGCATAGGGGTCATACATATGTATATATTTGCATATATAACGTCTGCCAAGCCTCTGTGGGCATCCCATCGTATCATATTGGCCTCTATGGGCATCATCATCATCATCATCATCATGTGATGCAATGCAAGAATATGATAAGAGTACATCCTAAATCTGTCGGAGGTACGTAAGGTCGTTACACCTCTGAATATCATTATGAGAAAGCATTTTCATCAATAAGTGACTCTATGAATCATACTGAATCTGAAGGAGGACTTACTGAAAACAATATTCTAGAACATGAATCAACATGGAGCATCCCTAGCTACTAAGAATAGGATCATTATGGAGTAACGTTACACCTACGTTTCGTTCATAAGGATCATGCCATAAGAAGAAAAGTTAGCCTTAACATACCTCAAGTTATCCAAGCAATCCAACAGCGAGCTTATCACCACTAGAGCGCCAATCCTATAATAAAGGAATACATATATAACTAAGATGGCACTAGTATATCACGTATATCAAATGATAACTCGATTCTAAAGTAAAACAGGCATCATTTCCCCTTATTCTTCCACATCCATAACATATTCAGCAACCAAACGACCCGACTAGGGGCCATGACGAGTACCCGGGGCTAACCACCGAGCACCGCTCTTACTATTACCCATCAGGCACATCAAGCGTTCATTCATTAATCTTATACTCAAATCATAGGAAAATCATTTTTTTTTCACTTTGAAACATAATTACCTTTATATATACATAAGCCCTTTGGCTATCATATATATATATATATATATATATATATATATATATATATATATATATATACACGTGGGGAAAAATCGTGAGACCATACTACCCACACCTGCGTATCTACGAGCCTCTACTAAAGTACTAGACATATGGACGGGACAGGACCACGTCATGCCCAAAACATATATACATAAAAGAATAAATCAGTGGCACCTTCAGAATAATGGAGTGCTCTCGAAGTCTTCTAGTAGCTCCTATGAGTCTGGATCACCTCCCTGTCTACCTGTGGGCATGAACACAGCGTCCAAAGAAAACAGACGTCAGTACGAACGTTGTACCGAGTATGTAAGACATGAATGAAATGGATATAATAGAGAGATCATAAAACATAAGATGAAGAAATAACCTGCTTAACCTTTAAGAGTAAATGCATTTCATACATATATCATATATAATCGTATTACATATATCATCATAGCACATACATCCCCATATCATATATACTATCATCATTAACCCGCGTCCGGATAACTATCATACGCCGCCCACTAGTGGTGTCATGCCCGGCCCTTTAGGCTCGGTGTAAACATAGCAGCCCGCCTTAGCGGTGACATGCCCGGCCATCTAGGCACGGTGGAATCGTATGTAGCACGCCTTCGCAGTGACATGTCGGGCCATCTAGGCACGGTGGAATCATATGCAGCCCGCCTTCGCGGTGACATGCCCGACCTTCTAGGCACGGTGGAATCGTATCGTCATATAGTCAACATAAACTTATCATTATCATACATCTCATAGGAATATCATAACCTTATCATAAACTTAACATCATCATACATTCATCATTAAACATACATTAAAGCTTGTAGGTAACCATGGCTATGTCGGGGTGACATGAGGTCGTGAACCCCGACTACGTTACGGGTAATCATAATCGTTATATCTCACCTTGGAGGGACTAACGTTTTAAGGTGAGTGCACACAAGGAAAAGCATCAATGGAACTATACTTAGGATCATTAGATTGTAGAAACATCATATCGTATCCATAGCAAGAACTTTATGGAATTAGCATATCATGAACTTTAGAACTTTTAGGCTTAACTCATAGTCATCATCATGTTCATAATATCTCTTATCTTTAACTCATATGGCTATTCATAAACATAGACTCTTAGTTTTCCGGAATGTAGGAAATTCATGGAGAAGTAGGGAAAATAATATCATAGGAATCATATAAGGATCATTAGCTTCGTAGAAACATCATATCATGGGCTTTAGAATCTTTAGGCTTAGACTCATCATCATCATTATCATACTCATAACATATCTCTTATCTTATCTCATATGAGGCTCTTCATGAACATAGACTCATAAATTCCGGAATGTGAGAAAGTCATGGAGAATAAGGGAAATCATGTCATAAGATTCATGCCTTAGAAAGAAGGGACTAGTCTCACATACCTTTTCGTTTACCTACTCTATCGCTTGAATGTTCTCTTCCAATGCTCACGTTTCTACCTTCAAGAGAGTTCGTATTAACATTAGCTAATCTATCACATGAACATGCTCAACTAAAGCTAGAGAGAATTGGGCAGCATTCCTTTGTTTCAACGACTTTCTCCATGTAATAAAACAACTCCCAAATAGCAATAGCAACTCCCATAATATCATAATCAATAGATTTCTCTAGTTAAACATTGTTCACTTCTCAAATTCACTTTCAAAGTCATCCGTAACCATGACTACAATATAACAACATATTCATTCTTCCCATAATATTTCCTCAACGTCATTAGCATCATTCATAACAAGATCATACTCATCTCATCCTAAAAATCATGGCTCAATTCAACTTACTACTCAAAATACCATTATTTCCCTATTTGAGCTCATATTCTACTTTCTTCTCTAATCCAAGTCTTTCAACTCCTCAATACTTTGAATAACATGAGCTAGATGTAAAACTCACCTTTGATTATGTAGGAATGATCTTGGATGAAGATACTTTGCTTGAGAAAAACCCCCAACTCCAATACCAAGAATTTCTTGACTTCCACTAACCCTAGTGAGCCTCTTTGCATTTGAGTCTCTTGATTCTTGGTGTTTGATCTTTTATTTCTCTTGGATTTGCTCTTGATTTCGGTCTTAGCTCATAACGAGACTTGTTGAGAGAGTTTCTAGAGTTTTCTATGTCCAAAAATGGTGAAAATATGATTTTGGGTCGAATTTGGTCTATTTATACTTGATCCGAAAATTCTGGACCGACGCAACATGCTGCGAGCTTTGCTAGACGCATGTTGTGTCGCAAGTCTCGCAACATCACCAAAATTTCACTGTCACACTTTTCTAAGCAACTGCGTTACCGCAAAGTGTGCTTTCTTTGCTAGCATGTTGCGCCACATATTGCGCCATAATGTGACATTTTGCCAAACTTTTGTTGAAACTTAACTCCGATGATACGACGAGTCTTAAACCTTCCCAAGGCTTACTAAGCATGGTTTTACTCCATTATATACCCAAGATGGACATATCTATCCTCATGACCTCGAAAAATTTGTCCTGCTTCCCAAGACTAGGACAACTAGCATTCGGCAAAACTCAACGTACGAAAATGCGAGGTGTAACACAACCACAACAAGAAAAAGCTCATATAAGTCCCTTATACTCACTTCACAAGTATTCCAAGGTACACATCAAACAATCCAATATACGTTTCGTATCCGACACTTTACACACTTTATTCTTTACGTATTCATCTAGCAGAACCATAACAACATGAAAAAAACCTCAACTACAACTCAATTACAAGGAAATCATTCCAATAACACCACAACAACAAGATAACAATCAGTGCACAACTCTTTTATAGTGCATAGCAAGTTTGAGCATTTCTTTTCATGATATTCATCTTTAAATAGTAGGTTAACTCTTAATAACCTAATAACATGAAGATACAAATGAAATCTTACCTCCAGAGTTAAGAACAACTCAAATTCAAGGTTACTTCACCGTTGCGTTCCTTCCAAACTGCCACAAGAAGCAATACTAGAATCCAAGGCACAATCCGAGGCTTCTGTCACTTAAAACTCACTTTTGATCTTTGATTTATCTTAGGTTTACTTAGGAAATGTTTGAGAGGGTTTTTAGAGGTCTCTAGGGTCTGTTGGTGAGAAATGAAGGAGAAACGAGCTTGGACCTATTTAAATGCTTAAAAACATTTCCACTGCCTCAATTGTATGCCCTCTATGTACGGGCATACTTCCATGTACGTCTCGTACTAGGACTCTAAAAAATCCGACATTCTGCCAACTTTTGCAATATGAGGTACCGGACGTACATTTTTTTCTCGGAACGTAAATTTTTGTACGAGCCGTAGATGATCCCGTACTTCTCAGATTTGCGATCTGTCAGTTGCATTCCATAACTCCTCATATGATAGAAGAAATAACTCCCTAAAGTTGGACCAAAATCCTGTCCAGAATTCTGCCAAGTTTTTCCCGATTTTCCACGAACTTAATACCTTCGATTCACTTGACCCCAAAACCTTTAAATACTTACTTAATTACACTTGTTAAAGGTATTCCTTAACCTTATAGGAGTTCCATGGCCTCTCCGGCTCACGTTATTTTACTTACGACACAAATGACGCAACTACGAGGTATAACAATAATTATCCCATATATCAATAAAAAAGGTTTACTTGGAAATGACTTCAATTACTCCTCATATCATTATTACGTCTTAATCTAGGATCTAGACACATTGCTAACATATTTATTGTTTTTCTTGGGTTACATGCTTCAAAAGTGAATTTTGTCTTTGGTGTTTATTTGACTAACACAATCATGATCATCACTGTGACGGAAAATGATGAAATGTCCACGTTTTATGCAACAGTTACATTCATCGACTGCAGTGTGATTTTCTTTTCTAAATGATGAAATGTACTACAGGTACATGGAGAATGGAACCCTTACGGGTCGTCTGTATGGATCAGACGTTCTGAATTTGGACTGGACAAAAAGGCATGAAATTTGCATAGGATCAGCAAAAGGACTTCACTATCTTCATACTGGTTCTAATAAGGCAATTATCCACCATGATGTCAAGTCCTACAATATACCGCTTGACAAAAATCTCCAGGCTAAAGTTTCAAATTTTGGATTATGAAAAATTAGTCCAAGAATCGATCAAACACATGTTAGTACTATAGTGAAAAAAAGTTTCGGATATCTTGGTCCTGTGTATTTGACAAGGCAACAACTAACTGAGAAATCTGATGCCTATTCCTTTGGGGTTGTAATGTTTGAAGTCCTCTGTGGCAAGCCTGCTATTGATCCCTCTCTTCCCAAGGAATCGGTTAACTTTTTTGAACAGGTGAAAAATGTTTAAAAGGCTAGAAAATCATAAGCAATTGTCGATCCTAGGATTCCTTGCAAGGAAAACCTAAATCGTTGATGAAGCTAAGTTTGTAAACTCTGCTGAGAAATGCTTGGCTGAATATGGTGCAGATCTACAATTAAGCAAGAAGTTTTGTGGAGCTTGGAATATGCATTGAAGCTTCAAGGAAAAGACGAAAAAATAGCACAAGAGAACGAGATTCCAAATAATCAGTTGGATAACTGTATGTTTTAAGTACAAAATACAACATGGAAAGTATGGCTAATCAGTTAAATTTTTCGCCAAATGGTGAAATCTAAAACGAAGACTTATGTGACATATGTTAGAATCTGCTGATGGATTGTTATATTCTATATTATAACAAAAACAATCGCTTTACACGTTACAATATAGGGGTAAGATCTGCGTACACTCTACCCTCCCCAGACCCCATCTGGTGGAATTTTATCGTGTATGTTGATGTTGTTGTTGTTCTGGTGCACAATTGAGCAGTTTAAACGCGTTTGGTTCGGAGGGATAATGACCATTTTTTAAAAGATGTTGTGTCCATCTAATGACACTACTAAAAAATTGCTGAAAAGCGACCTACAAAAACCGACCTCAATGAGATCCGAAAAAAAACGATCTCATGAGGTCGATATAAGCATGTTTTTTTATTTTGTAATTTTTATTTTACCAAAACCGACCTCAGTTCTTCGCTAATTTAATAATAAATTTTGAAAAATGCGTTAACGACCTCATGTGGTTGCAAACCTGACCCGCGAAACAGTACCGAGCTCACGTGGTCAGTAATTATTTTTAAGACATTAAATATATAATTAATTGGGCGACCACATGAGGTCGGAATGCATGATAAAAAAAATTCAAAAATTATTCTATTGCTAGCGACCTCACGAGGTCAGAACATTTTAAAATAAATAATAATTAAATTACAGTAAGCAATCTCATGAGGTCAGTAATCGGTCAAAACCCGGTCAATATTTAATGAAAATATTTTTTTAAATTGAAAATAATAATTTATTTAGCGACCTGAAGTGGTCGGTAAATTAAATTAATATCACTTTTACCTCCTCCTCCCCCCCCCCTCCCCCGGCCTCTCTTTCCCCGTTCGCTCTGTGTCCGATTGCTGGCGATTTCAACCTCTCCTTTCAGCCCATCCCGCCGTTGCCGCCCACTTTCCAACAGAAGATACACCATTTGAGGTTCTTATTTTTTCATATTCCTAAGTTAAGGGTTTAAGGGTTTTCATACCCCATTATTCAAGATCCATAGCTAGAAAATTGAACCTTTTTTAATACAACAAAGTAGTTTTTGTATAGCCTTTGTTAATTTCAGGTGAGCTACAGCAGTTTTTGAAAATATAGTCTTCTTTCTCGAATGCGGGGTTGCAAAAAGGAGATGGTGACATTTCCATTTGGATTTGTAAATGTAAATGAGAAGAGAATATTTCTCTGATAAAAATATATTATAGTACCACCTAGTATGAGTGCAACAAACACGATTTGGATTTCTCTCTTTTTGTGTAAAGATTAGAGCTATATGCTCTTTCATTAGTTTTCCAATTTATTTCCTTAAGAATTTCTTGTTCTTGAAGTGTAGAAAAAAAAAGATGATCTTGGTCTTTTTTTTTTTTTTTTTCCGAATTTGGGGTTCTCTATTTTTGTTCAAAAATTAGAACTTTATGCTCTTTTATTAGTTTTCCAATTTTTTCCTTGATGATTTTCTTGTTCTTAGAGTGTAGAAAAGAAAAAAAAATTAATTGAGGAAGAAACGTAATGCAAGGTAAGCTGATTTCTGATTCAACTCATCTTTGGGTATATTTTTGAATGATACACTAACTGTGAATTGTGATATTTTTGGTGTTGAATAAAGTTGGGAGGCTAAACCATCTTAATCTGAAACCATGAGCTAGTTAAAGACCCCATTCCTCTAGTTTGACTATGAATTTAACATGATTTTGTTTTCCTAATTTTGCTGATTCTGCTACATGTACTGGTAGTTAAGTTATGGGTTAATATATTCTTCTTTTCATGTGGTTTTTATCAAGTCAGGACTTTTCCCTGAAGTAATCTTTTTCCCTTTGTTTTATTATGTATGATATTAGCCTAAAATGAGCTCAGTATGATGGTATTTGAGGATTTTAAATTTTCTGGTCCTGTAGGAATTAAAGAATAAAACATGTTAATCCTTAAACTAATTTGAATTCATTTAATGTTATTTGTGTAGATGAAATCTCGCAGTTGGATGTATAATAGACCAAATGACGGACGAGGGGGGATGAGGCAAGAACAAATGACGGACGAGGGGGGATGAGGCAAGAACAAATGACGGACGAGGGGGGATGAGGCAAGAATTTATGGACAAGGGGGGATAAGGCAAGAATTTTGAATTCATTTAATGTTATTTCAAAATAGTTGTTCACACATACAAATAGATCCCAAATCTGATGGTGCAAAAAGAGATTGGGTTGCAATCTATGATGAATGTGCAAGTGTCTTGTATCAGGTATTTTGTTAATGGATCATTTATTTTAACATAGCTAAGTTAGCATGCATGTCAGTTAGTAAAAGGACTTCAAGATTCTTTCTTCTGTCTGACTTATCTTTGCTTTCTTATTGCATCAAGTTTATTGGTGGTTTACTTTTCCCTATTCGAGGTGGATTTGGTGTCTAGTTGACTTGCCCATTTTTGTCTGTACAAGTTTCGTTGCAAAGACATACTATATCTTAGTGGTGAGGTCTGCAAAATATAGGTTTTTGTGGAAGAAACTTTTCGGGTTGACAGACTTCAGAGTTTTAATTAATTATGAATCAGCATGATCAATGTTCAAAGAATTTAAATTTATTGGTCTTCAACAAAAACAGTTGTGGAATATTACGAAAAGATAATGGGATGTCGTGTGAGAAGGAGAAGAGATTCATTCAAAAGTTCTCATGGTATTGTGGTTTGATATGGCATAATAATACACTATCTTATCTTGTTAGTAGGTTCTCGTTGCACTTAAATAGAATACTTCCATTCACCAATTAGAGTTCAAGAATTAAACGATGACAACTGGTCACCTGGGAACTGTGTTTTTGATGGCTTTTTATCAATTGGCAATCATGAATTGAAGTAGTTTATAAGTTACTCTAGTGATTGACTTACCATTATTCTGTACCATTATTTTATTTTATATCTAATTCAATAGTCAAATGCTGCTGGATCTTTTTCACGATCAGTGTGTTGCTATTCTCCTTGATTTGCATCTTTCAAGCTGTAAGTTTGTCTAATAAGAGATGTTATTTAATAAGTTTTGCAGGAGATTGATTATACTAAGGAAGCTGCCCATGCGGAACTGTTTGCAAGTAACTTCAAAAACATGGATTATGTGAAAGTCCCATCGATAGACTGGGAATATACCACACCACAGGTTCAAATCAGTGACAATGATGGTTTAACTGATTAAAATTGAATTCTCTCCACAACTCATTTTACTTGAATGATATTTTTCATTCCTTTCAGGTTTTGACAATGGAGTATGTCCCAGGCATTAAAATAAACAGGATAGAAGCCTTAGATCAGTTGGGCGTTGATAGGAAAAGGTGAGCTGAAAGTTATGCCATTCAATTTGTTGAAATATGTAATTTACCTATGTCCTTCATTTTCGTTCATGTACCAGTGTTGTAATCATGCCCAAGAGACATGTTGCTTCAAAAGGATCCTTTATAAGTACATAGAGGGCCTGCTAAAATTGGATGTGTTCTGTCAATTCATTTTCGTATCTGATACTAAAACAGGTACTAAGTATGAAAGGACTGAAAATAACATGCCTTTGGACTTCTCTTAATTGTTGATCAGGTTAGGGAGGTATGCGGTTGAATCCTATCTGGAGCAAATTCTGTCTCATGGTTTCTTCCATGCTGATCCAGTAAGATTTCTCACTAACATTCATAGTTCTTCTGCTCTACTATGATTCCTGTTGTACATCAACTTGTTAGCCCCTAAATGTTGGAGTTCTACATGTGACTTATAGAGATACTCGGAGCATCTTTCCGTGTTCAAGTAAAAATTTGGTCCACCTTGGATAAAGTTTCCAACTGGTAGGTTTCGAGTGATAGGTCTTTTTATTATTGACAAGTACTAAGATTTCATCCAAAAAAAAAAAAAAAAAATTGGTTGAAGCCTTTGTACAAGAAGTATACATTGCTCAAGTGTAGAGCAAGCATTCCTTCCTACAAAGTCCAGCCGGTATTTATACAAATAGAAATCCCTCATATGCTCCAACAAAGTGCAAAAAGAAACTAGATGAAAGAAGGCCTTCCCAATCTTTCAAAAGCCCTTTGGTGTTTTCGCGCCATATAGTTCATATCGTGGCTTCTGGTGGTATATTCCATGTTCATCTTCTCTAATACCTTCTGCCTCTACCGGCAAGAGTGGCTCAGTTGGTTGAGCATGGGTCCTTCATATTGGAGCTCTCAGGTTCTAAACCCCCTGCCTACGACAGCAGGAGATTTGCCTTCTGGGTCGAGCTCGTCGCACAGGGCTTGCCTAGTGCGGGTTATCTCTCCTGTGTGGTTTGCGAGCTATTACACAAGAGCTGGGGTTACCTTGTGCGCACCCTAAGGGTAGCTTCATGCGGGTTCCCATGTTATCAAAAAAAAAAAAAAAAAATTAATATATGGCAGTTGCTACAACTGGTTATAATGTTAGTGTATCATCTATAGATCTATTGATATATAGATAGAGGAATTTCGCTACTAAAATTTTTCTATCAATTGGTTTATTTGTCGTCACAACCAATTTGGTAAATATGAGTTGACAAATTCATTTGTTTTTTTAAGCCAATTAAGAATGCCTTGCTCTGATTCAGTGATTTCCTCCTCTTTCTTTTGCTTCAAACTGCCTTCTACAAAGCCAAAATAGTCCCTGTAGTTGCGCTTATAGTAACCATCCAATCTCTAGATAAAAGAATAAAAGGTTAAAAAGAGTTAGAACAAAACAGAGGCATAGGAGTGGAAATATCACTACTAAGAACATGCGAATTTCCGAGGGTGACCATCGGAAATTGGCTCATTGGAAGCTTTTAACCCAAACATGGGATTATTTTGCTTGGAGCAGCTGATAACCTGAGTTGGATGGTAGAAGTATTTGATGCTCCAATCATAATTACCTATTTATCTTTATTGCAAGGCTTATGCCCTTCAACATGACATATCATTTGATACCTACATTCTACCTTGTGCAGCGATGGAGTTAGTGCTGCTGCTTTCAGGACTCTCCTTAGAGAACATAATATAATATGTTTCCTTTTTAACATGGTAAGAGGACTGATGTGTTCTAGGTTAAGCTTATCTCTCTTTGTGCCTGCTAAAAGAGTTCATTCTTTTTTTTTCTTTTTCTTTTTCTTTTTTTCTTTTTTTTGATGTGTAGATGACAGGTCACGACATCGAAAGGTTGGTCAAGAACACCGACTTGTAGATGAGCCCAGTAGTGGTGATGATGATGGGGAGAACGTGTCGAACGCACAACTGCATGGTTGAATTTTAAGTATTTTACTAACTTATGAATTTTTTGGTGGATTTGTAAAAATGTGAAAGTGTTTGGTGGATGTTTGTGAATGTTGGAAGTAGTTTGATGTTATAGGCTAACTTAATGTAGACAAGTTTAATGTTTTGTGGATGTTTGTAAGGTTTAAGTAGTTTAATGTCCTTCGTGAATGTTTGAATTACGTTTTGATTCAACTTTGAAGTAGTTTCGAGTTGAATTTTATGTAGCGCGGGTTGTAGCATGTTATTATATGTGCTTGTTGGATTGTTGGCAGCTCTTTGAGCTGGTTTTGGAAAAATATAGAATTGTTTATGATTTTTGGTAGGTGGGCAGCTGCAAAAGCAGCAAAAACTGCCAATTTTTCTACAGAAAACCGACCTCATGAGGTCGCTTCTGTTCATATCATTTTCCAGATTATAAAAAAACTGACCACTCAATCTCTTGAGTGGTGGAAATCTCAGTGGCTCTCCCTTGACTTTGGAAGGGAGAACCCTCGGAGGTACGAGAAGGGGAGAAGGACGAGTGTGTTGGGCTAGGTAGTGCCATGATTGGATTCAGAAGGCGATTTCTCATGAAAGGAGAGAAATTTGACCTTTTGTGAAGGAAATAAGTGCATAGAACAGAAGGAAAGAAATAAGTTTCAGGATGTAAAAGATTTGGAAGGATGTTGAGTTTATATAGGGAAAGATAATCTTTGACTCACGCGAAACGAGAAGTTGCTTACCGTCTCGAAACGTCAGTCGCCGCCACGTTTAATGGGCAGTGATGACTTTGACAGTTGTCATGTCAATTGATGTGATCGACCGGTTTCGTTTCCCGCATAAAATACGGGAGTATGAACCTTTTCCATTCCTGGTTACACCTATTCTTGAAAAGTGGGCGGACAATACGTATTGGGCTAAATTTGTAGAATACGCATTTGGACGAATGCCCTAATGACACGTCTCAATAGATATGATTCAGATACAAATCAGCATCCGGAACCTCCGGTAGAGGTTTAATGATACCGAATAAACCAAAGGGTCCGGTTACTCGTAGTAATGAGATAGCACCGGTTGGCAGACAATGGTCAACCGTTACTGTGCCTTCCCCCCTTCCACGGGGCATTAATAGGCTTTATTGCCCTATTTATTGTCTATCATTACTTTGTGACGTTAATACACGTTATTAGTAGGGGCACAATTCGTGGAATGTGTACCCCGGTCCCAAATATAAATAGGACTTATCATTCCATTGTAAAGGACACGAAATCCAAGAGATATATACAACATACATTTCACACTTGCATTGTTCTTAAGTTTCTTTACTATTTTCAGATCCAACAAAGGCCATTAGTAGCTTGACCGGAGCTACCAGTATGATGCTACATCAAGGCTCAAGCTTTTCTTAACTATCTACTTTGCTTATATTTCGTTCATATCAATTTAATTATCAATTATATTACTTTTTCTGGTCACTTTGGTCCTCGTGTCCTTGATCACGTACACAAATTCAACTGAACAGATTTTCGGGTAAACAGGAATTTGGGAGAAACGATCCTATGGAAGGGCTCATCTCAACATACCTTGAGCAGCCCGAAGCAAAGATAGCTCCTTGGATTCCAATTCAATTGGCATGAGTTTAACCTACACAATAGGATAGGCACAAAACATTAATTCCCCAAATTTAACATGTCTCTACCCGTCCCCTGTTTCATCAAGAACGATAGGTTTGACATGGATTTGAGTTCGTTAAAGTATTGCAACTTATACATAATAAAATTTAACTAATTAAAATCGCATCAAGACTTGTGTGTATTAATGAATTAGAGGCTCTTATTCCTTCTCTCTACAATCCCAAAGGGCCCAAAATTTTCATGCTTGTCTCTCTCTCCCCGCAAGCCTATATTTATAGGAAGAAAATGCTTGCTACTTTACTTGATTCGGGAGACCGCAGACTCCAGAGCACTTTGCCCGCTAGGTGCACGAGTTTTATGCTAACATGCCAGATTCCATCATTTGGGTGCTTGCTTCACGGGGGAACTGGACAGTTATGCTACCCTTCGGGAAAATAACCAAAACTTCCTCTACAAAGCTCAGATTGATGAAGGGCTTAAACTGTTGAAAAATAGATTCGAAGGGATATATGTTTTCTTCGAACACCTTGGCCAAATTCTTTATAGATTGCAAAATATACCCTTTCTAAGTCAGGTCATATGTTACCTTGGACGTTATTTCCTACTAACATTCTCAACTTTGGTTTTTATCTTTCCTTTGGCCGCTTTACCACTTCAACTAACTTTCAAATAGATATATTCACGTACTCTTATGATGATATAACTCTCGTGTGCACCTGGTCAACTGGGTTCACCACAAGACCACCTTGAATATTCCGATAAAATTTTAATTGGGCCTAAGGCCTTCCGACGTAATTAAGTCACTTCCATAAACTTTGTTATCCTAACATCGTGTTCTTGTCGTTCATATGCCCTTGTGTGGGTCCTACATACCTCGATTTCATCTTTATCATTCTTGTTGGGCACGAATTGGGGTCATGCGCACAAATGGCCCTATTTCGGGGTTGTCCTTAATTTTTATCCCTCAACTTGTGGTTTGTAGTTTTTGCCCTTCAGCACTTTTTGCGCAACATAAGTTTAGATTTCACTCAGCATATGTATCATAATGTCCCACAACTTATGTCGGACACGACAAAACTTTCAACACTCAGCATAATCTGAAAAATACTACACAACTTATGCCGCATAACTCAATTCCTATAGAACTTGTGGCGAGCAAGATGAAAGTTCAGTTTCCGAAGATAAATATTACAGAACTTATGCCGAGAAAATCAGGTGTGAAAATTTTCCTTAAATGAGCAGTAGCGACACAAATTTAAGACTACAAATATGAGGGGAAAAAAATTAAAGACAAGTGCGTTTGAAGGGCAATCCGTGCAAGAACTTCCCTGAATTGACTACAAAATTTACGGGGCTTTACAAGCTATAAGTCATTGAAGCAGAATAAAAAAAGCCTTCGGATTGCTATAAAGCACGACGGCCTCCACCTATAAATCAACATTGATTCAATGGTGGTACTGAATATTACCTATCGAGCAGTTGTTTTGAAGAAAAAGGCTAAGAAAATAAAGACAAGATTCTTTTTGCTAGAATAGTCCCTAAATGTAAATGATGCTTAAATACATAATTATCTTTGAAGCAAAAACGCAAGGTTTTAAAAGAATTTGTGGCATTTTTCGTTTGATTACTACCACGTTATATTATCAAGTTTATCCACGTTCATTTATCAGTCTTGTTTTGTTATAAATTTTTGCTTACGCAGATGAACTTGCGTTAGAATCTGAATCATATTGACTTATCTCTCTTTATCAGTACGATCAATACCAACTTGTGTCAAAATATCAGATTTTCACCAACCAAATTTGGAATAATAGAAAGACGGTTAAGCAAAATTAATTTATATTAACCTTTTATTTATTTATTTCATTAACTATTTGTCGATCTCTTTACCTTTTGTTTCCTTTCAAAGATTTGAAAAGAGAGCTGTCATATTGCAGAAGTTAGCCTATGGCAAACACCTCATAGTCAACCAAAGAAACGGTGATTAGAATTTAGACAAAAGTTTTAATTAGTTTTTGATCCACTGATTACTGAATCAGTTTTACATATACAGTATATAGCTTAGTAGAGTATCTAATATCATGAAATTCACTGGCAACCTCATATTATTCACTGGCAACCTCATGGTCTATATGTTGAAATCCTACTCTGTCAAAGTAACAACGAAGAACAACTTCCGCAATTGTCAACACTGACAAAATGTTACAACAAACTATGTCACTAACTCAAAAACTAAAATTAAGAATGATAATTGATAGGCACATGAGAAAATTGAAAAAATAAATAAATGCACGTATTCAAACGTTATACGGATAAAACAAAAGAAAGATAACCTTATTAATTATACTTGGACAGGCCGGTAGCACTGAACCAGTAACTCGTCCATTAAATTTTAACTTCGCAAAATTGCTCTTCGCTTTGCAGAGTTACATTGTTACACGTCATGAGAATATTATAAACTTAATCTGAAAACGAAACTTTAGACATGTTTTAACAACTTTAATGTAGTTACATTTGTAATTCTTTTTACTTATGCTTAACTACAAGTAATATCCTATGCTTACCTGCAAAATTTGTCTTCCATAATATACTATTGATTGACTTTTTGGAAGAATGCTTTGCATTAATTTTTGAGTTATAACATTGCTAAAAGTAATGCCATCAATTGTATTCTTCGAATACTCTTAATATCAACTCTCAATTACGTACATTGTTTTTTGGGAATTAAGCAAGAGACGTGAAGAAGATTGAAAATAATAAGAGCTTTGGAATTAATTAGCCAGACGCTAGAAGAAGATCAAAAATAAAAGAAAGAAGAACGAGGAAGCTGACGGCAACCCTAAGTCTTTCTACGGTTACATTAGTATAATTTACTTCATTTTAAAATTACTTCTAATAGATCTTAATGTCTTATAGGGTTTGAACTGCGTTGAATATATACACTGGTGCGTGTAAGCTTCTATCGAACCCCTCGTAAAAAAAGGGTTGAGTCCCTTGAGTCAGTTACCATTGGCAAAGTGAGGGCAATGACACAAGTAAAATCTTTCGAGATGCCATTTTTAAGAACCAAAATTGAGATATATAGTTCTGATCGGAAAGATCTTATATTCTGAGAAAACATAAACACCAATGTGATTTTAGGCATAATATCATATCTACCTACATTATTCATTTAAATCAATTGAAATGGTGATTTATAAAGACGAGTGAACTTCTCTTAAGGCATTTGTTTAATCTTTGTAGGAAATATGAATAAATTGATAGCTTGTAACGAGATGATGGTATTGGAGCAGATTTGCGTGTTATTCTTTAACTTTCCATCCATAAGTAGAACATAGTTGTTACTGCATGTGCATTGATTATTGGGTCAGTTTAAATGAAGATATTTCGACACCAATATAGATAAGAAAAATTTGTTGAGAAAGATCGATTCCAGAATTTCATTGAATGAAAAATTACCGATAAGAAATCAGCAGTAATCATAGAACTTTGTAATGTTTACAATTAGTTATCGGTAAGAAGTTACACATCATACAAAAAACAGAGCACTTTTAGTAATTGATTGAAATATGAACTTTCACCTAGATTAGTTCAGGGATTGACATGATTCAGATAGTAATGCAAGTTCATGGGTAGATAAAAATACAATTGGCTTTCAATTTTTTGGACAAATTATTCATTCGTTAGAAATCTCTATTCTTGTGGTGTATTTGCTATCAAGGATCAGATTCAAAAGAGATTGGAAATTAACTTGGACTGTGCGAAACTTGCGGCATATATATTTCAAAACAAGGTTATAGTAACGTAATAATGTCACTTCTGGTCATTAACGAAGAGTTATGACGTTATCGAATTGTTAGCAGTTTTTTTCCTCATATTAATGAGACTTTATTAATGTCCTTTTTGAAACCATTGGTTGAAGAGAGACCAAACAAATGATTCATCTGAACGTAAGACCTTTTTTGATCCTTAATTAAAATTAATAAAATATTTACTCATCCATAACGTGTATTAAATGTCTAAATTCTATCAATTGTTTCCTGTATTTATACGCTACAACATTGTCTACGCAAAAGGTAAGTTTAAAATATACCTTCTTGTGCTATTAGAAGAAAGGTAAGCAAGAACATTTTTAAACTTCTCCGTCTTATTTGTTTGTTTGCTTTTGTGCATTTCTTTGCTTCTTAATATTCATGCTTCTATATTTGGTATACAATTTTCATTATTTACACTTGAAATTTGTTGGTCACACATGTCTCTTATCGGTAATGGAGACACTTATTTAAGTTCATATAAACTGAAACTGCTTGAAAAGAAATTGCTTACTCTAATTTATCATAAAGATGCAATAGCAAAATTATTATGTTAATAATTTTAAACTGTATTTAAATTTTGAAAAAAAGCAAAACAATTGGCTAAGTGAGGGCAACGATGACATTTAGGCAGTGGTAGAATATTTTGAGATGCCATTTTAAGAACCAATATTGAGCTACTCCTAATTGGAAAGATCTTATATCTCAAGGGAAATAAGCACTATTATATTTAAGTGTAACATCTACCTACATTTAATAATCAATAGTATTAAAAAAAAAATCAATTAAAGTGATAACATATAGATAATATATCTTGAAGAATGGACTTTATGTTAATACAATATTTCCAGGTTATATAAGTTTTTGAAAATTGTGCTTATGAAACACTTTAATGTTACTGAATAATTGTTTATCTTTTCAGGAAATATGAATAGAATAATAGCTTGTAACCAAATGATGGTATTGGAGCAGATTTGCGTGATTTTCTTTATATTATCTATGACATTGATAAATTGTAAAACATACCCTCCATCAGTAGATCCAAGTTGTTATGACCCGTGCTTTGATTATTGGATTGATTTTAGAGATGATATGCCTACATCGGAGGATGTACAAACGTGTAAAGATCGTTGTGCCATCAAGGATGCGTATGATGAGGCCGTTGATAAAACACCCTTTTTAGAATTTCCAGATTGTGCTCCCATATTGTAATGTAATTTCACGTCCTTATTATTCTTTTATGAAAAATAACTTCATATTTGCAATGTCATTATGATAATAAAAATAAATGTAATTTATATTGAGCACCTGAACACATGATAAATTGTTCTAATTAGACACTTTCGATTCAAATTTTGAAAAACCTTTTGCGTGCGTTCTCAAGAGTTTATTAGGTAGTTTAGTTAACCACATAAAATATGTCATCTTCTTTAATTAAACAAATTCGAGTTAATAAGTCATAAAACCCCAGGCGTTTTCTAATTGTGGTTGATGCGTATAATTAAAGAAGATGATATATTTTATATGATTAATTTAACTATCTAATAGATGCTTGACAACAAATGCTAAAGTTTTTTTTTTTTTTATATAATTCGAACCGGAAGTGTTGTTAGTCCCGGTAAACTAGCACCAATATAAAATACACACATTTTGCTTTTCCATTCCTCATGAAATACATTCTGCTTCTACTTATTATTATTATTATTATTATTATTATTATTATTATTATTATTATTATTATTATTATTATTTTATTTTATTTTATTAGAAGAGGCTTGAAGCATCTCCCGTTTGTCTTGTGAGCTTACCGACCACAGAGTAATCTCTTGGCTTGAATGCTTTATGGTGGATCACAAATGATGAAACGCCAGGCATGCCTAATCTTTTTGCATTGTAGGCAGGAGGATATATTTGTAAATATGGCAATTTCTTGCGCGGATTTCCCTTCATACAGATAGGTCTTTAATTTTTGCCCCTCAAATCGTTGGTCTTTAATTTTTTTCCCCGCTTCTTATTTAATGAAAATTCATTGGCTGAAGTATTCTTATCCGCTGGTCTATGAAATCAGAGATTCTAGGTTCGATCCCAGCAGAGACGACGAATTCGCTGTTTTCTTACCAAAAAAATGTTCGCAAGGCAAGCCTTGCCCGGCATAACTTCTGTAGGAATTAAATTATCCGACATAAGTTGTGTAGTAACTAATTCGCAAGGCATAGTTTATGTCCGGCATAATTTATGTAGTAATTAAATTTTCCGGCATAAGTTGTGTAGTGCTGAGCAAATCAGTTACTACAAAACTTATGCCGGAAAGTTTAATTCCTACGGAATTTATGCCGAACAAGCTTTGCCTTGGAAAATTAGGGTCATAGATAAGGGTAGGCCGAATTAATTTTTGTTGTTTTTTCGATATCAGGGGTACTTTCGACCACATTTTTTTACTCTAAGTGCCGAAGTGCAAAAATTAAAAAAAAAAAAAAAAAAAAAAAAAAAAGCTTCCTTCCCTTTAGGTGATAGGACCAGCAAGAAGAAAATGCTTGTAAACCATAAAATTGTTATAATATTGGCCACGAAACCAAAATATTTTCATAAATCGAAAGAAACGTTCCAAATAAATAAAATTCATTATTGTTTGGTAAAACCTAAACTATTCAAACTCAAATTATTTTTTGAAATCTCCAGCAAAACTGTTACATCCGGCATTTTTGCGTATTTGGAAAGCTTGGAGTTAACTTTGGTGTGTAAGGAATAAGGTCATGTTGGATTTCTCTTAATATGTGTATATATATTAGGAAAACTTGAATGCGGAAACGATGGAGAGGGCCTAAGGGCAAAATTGGAATTTTAGAAATTTATTTCGGGAATTGCAAAACATGATTTGTGAAGAATTGGGCCAAAAAAAAAAATAAAGATTGAGGCCCAAGCCTTGGAGGTGGCCGGACAACATGCTGTGGCCAAGCCCATGGCATGTGATGGTCACATGATAAGTTAAATGAGGGGGAGCAATATATATACATGCTCACCCCTTAGAAAATTCAAGAAATTACAAGAAAAAGAGAGAAAAAAACAAGAGCCATTCGGCCCTAGAGGAAAAGAAAAAAAAAAGAAGAAGAAAAAAATTCCTAAGCCATCAACTTTGATCCATAAATCTTGTTCTTCTTGTATTCATACTAAGTTTATGGTGCTCTTCAAGTTGGTATAATTATCTTGGCAAGGAAGTGTCTCTTTTGGCAAGAGGAAAGAATTGGAAAGGTAAGGATTTCATGTTGTTATTATGCTATAGAAGATTATATATATGTTATGGTATGTGGAATTGAATGAAAAGCATGGAAATTGTGAGTGGAGGTGTGTGAGCCGTGTGTGTGTACATATATACATGGCCGTGTGTGTGTGCATGGTTGTGCATGGAATTGGTGTTGAATTTTGTGGTAATCTAGTTGTAGTTATGGTGAAAATTGTATTGGAAATGAAAGTTGAATAAATTAGTGAAAGTTGGGAAATATGAGATATGGCCGTGTGGTATCATGTTGATCATGGAATGTGAATTAAATCTTGCTAGTATGTTAAGTGTGTAATTGTGAAGTGAATGAGAGGATAATGATTCTTGTTGTTATGGAAAAGAAAAATGGTTATTAAGTTGTTGTAGAAAAAAACATGCAAGTTTGTTGTAACTTATGTAAATGTGGAAATGAAAGTAGGAAGATGCAAATTATGATTGTCATTGATGAATTTGGAAGATGAAAATGTGTTATGAACTTGTATGTTAAAGATTAGAAGAATTGAATAAACTATGGCTTTGGTGGAAAGTTGACATAATTTGTATAGCTTGTGTATATATCGTAGAAATGTTATTATACGCTTTCGAATGGTGTTGTAATGATCTCAATTAATAATGAATGTGGAAATATTGAGATTGAGTTGGAGACGCGAAGTTGGAAAGGTGACTAAATAGGTTATATTGTGTTTTATTGTGATCATTAATGTTGTTGTTGGGTTGTTGTTGGTTGTTTTGACCGGGAGTTGAATCTCGGGAGTGTCATATTTATAGGGGAGGTGCTGCCGAAATTTCGGTAGCCAAATGCTAAACCCAAGATTGAAATGTTAACTCTCATGAATAGTGACCGGTATAGGTGACCATTTGCAGATTTTTGACGAAACGAGATTGGAGTTTTAGCAAGCGTAAAGGGCAAGGAAGGTATGTAAAGTCTTCCCTTCTATTCTTTGGCATGTTCTAAACGTATTAGGCTCGGACGCGGGCCTTAGATATGACTCTGTCTCCTGAAATCCGAGATTGAAATTGGCCCCATTTCTTTCAGCGCAATTGAACTAGTTTCTTACAAATTGTCATTTAAGTGACTTATATGTATGTAACCTTCCCAAATGGACTTGGATTGCCCCAAAACTTTCACGAATGATTCCAGAAGCTCTATGATCCATAATTTGAGATCACCACCTCGGTTAATCAAGGGCGGGCCCAGAATCAAGACCTCTTACTATGGCCTTGTTTGACTCGTTCCTACTCGGTTCTTAAAAGAAATTTCGATAAATGCTCCCGTTTGGCAAATGATAAGAGTGACGAGTCCATAATATGTTGTGATATGTGTTATGATTCTTAAAGTATGATTTGATATGACAATCGTGCCATCCCAAAAGAGGCATATATATATATACACTATGATTGACGTCGACTTCTTGGAAATGATCGTCATCATTTGAGGTACTATTTGTTAAAGAACTATCATTCGACTATTCCGTCGAACCCCATGAGATATTTGTTATGTATGAACAATCTCAGCAATTCTGCCTGACATAATCCGTCGCGATTTATGAAAGGTACGTTCTAAGGCTTATGGTTTGGTTTGTTTGTTGAGTCTGGATTTATATGCACATGTTTCTGCACTAATCTGTTCGTGCAAGTTACAGTATGTCTTTTCACCGAGCCGGGCCGAGGACATGTTCTCGTGCGCACTTCTTTTTGCATTATTCACCGAGTCCCTCGTACTCGCGGGCGGGGACACGTTATCTACGTATGTGATTATGATATGACGATACGGTGATGGTGGCGGGGATGGCACACATGATTACTATTCATCGAGACCGCGGTGAGGGCGGGACACGTTGTGTATACATGATATATGATTCGACATGCATGATTCCACATTACGAGTCCCATAATAAAGGGACACGTTATCTGTACATATGATATATGATTTTGTTATGCATGATCTCGCTTACCGAGTCCCTTATCGTAGGGCGGGACACGACATATGTTCATATGATGTTACATGATACGATATGCACCACTTACCTTTTGGCACTATGTTTTTCCGAGGTCTCGGACAAGGTATTACTTTTGTACTTCGGACTCTGACTATAGCTTCGTCTGTTCCATGTCTGTACTCCTATTCTTGACTATGATTATACTTATTACTTTTCCGCTTTACATACTCGGTACACTTCCATACTGACCCCCTGTTCTTCGGGGGCTGCGCTACATGCCCGCAGGTACAGACGCGCCTCGAGATATGCCACCAGCTTAGGTACACATTGCTCATTGAGAGTGCTCCTTTGATCGAGTCGATATTCTTGGTATATATTTTCTGTTGTTCGTCTGCTTTGTACATATGGTTATTCGGGTACGGCGGGGCCCTGTCCCGTCTTCTGATTCTGTTCTGTATGTTAGAGGCCTGTAGACATGTTTGTGGGTTGTGGGTTGTCACGGTTCTGGTAAGTGAGTACGAGTCTGCGATCCGAGTAATTCTGCTTACTATGATAGCCTTAACGGCTTCTGTACAGGTTTAAGTATGTATATATGTATATGTATGTTCGGGCGATGTATCTTATATCTGTATGAATTTATGTATGTCTAAACAGAATTCAGCTATTGGTATGCCAGATCGGTCAGACAGGTGCGTATGGGTGTCCGGTTAGGACACCAGTCGCGACCTACGGGGTTGGGTCGTGACAAAAACATTCTAAAAAAATTGTCCAAAATTGAGACATGGAAATAAATATAAGCTCGTGTTAGCTTTAAATAGAAGTCTCAATTTTAAATTGTTTTTATAAATAAATGTTCAATTAACAAAGTAACAAGAGGTTCACTTTCACTTTCAAATTGAAGAAAAGAAAGAATTTAAGAGAGAGAAAGAGATTTGACGCTCCTGCATTATTTTTTGTCTCACAATAAAAATGTTGATAATTTCATTCGAATTTCAATCTCAATAATAATTACAATTATTTATACTGACATGCGTTAGAAGAGAATATAATATTTGGAATTCTTGCTTTTCTTAATCATAATAAAAATATTGTCCTCAATTTTAGAGGTCCTTTATTTACTAGAAAAAATTAATTTGAATTATTTTACGAAGTATATGTGCCCTCCAAGAACATGGTTTCAACATATATTTTTCAACATTATGTTACATAAACAAGAGACGGTATTCTTTCCTAATGATTATTTGATGCTAATAAAAATAACTATGTATTTCATTTATATACTTTTCATCTTCTTATACACTACTGATAATAATATAATATTTTTGTTTTTATTATTAGTAGTTTTATAATGTAATTCATGTAAGGTTAATTCTAATTTCATTTTTTAATAGTCCTTGAATATTTCTTAATTAAATAGAACTTAAGGTTTTTTATTGGGTAATGTAATTAACTATGTATAGCATCTCATAGAAGTATTTGCTTCAAATAGACAAAATATATGAACTAAACCCAAATGTATTTTGTTTAAAATGTTGTCTTAGTCACGGAGAAAGAGGAATATCATTATTTATGCATGGCCATAAAGAGATAAATTTTTATGAGAGTTTTTCTTTTTAGATGTTTCTTAAGAAAAAATAAAAATATAGTTTCACATGTAGCAAGAATGTAAAGTAATTATTATACTATCGGACCATACAAAGATATTTACGGACAATTATTCATAAAAATTAAGATTTATAATCTGGAAAAAAGACATATTACATATTATAATGGACAAAAATAATGTGATAGTGTAATTTCCTTACATTGTTGGTTTGTATGTGTTAAACTCAGTACTCAGTAGTAACTCAGTTCTAAGTAGTAAGTTGCTAATCATCAAAGATGTAAAACTCATCGATAGTTAGAAACTTTTTATATTTTTAAACTATTAATGTATTTTAACATATTGTGGTCTAACATATTGTGGTAACGTATCTTATTTTGATGTTACCAAATTCTATATTTGATGGGCAGTTATCCGCAATATCTTTTAGATAACTTAATATTATAAAAATTAGTTTACACAATCAATTTATAAAACTACATTAAATTGTAGAGCAAAGTCTATCAACTGAAATGAATCTTCTGATAATATTAAGAAATCTTTTATCTATTTTTTTTTTTAAAAAAAAGTTATAATATAGGAACAAAAGTCAAGGAAATGAAGCAAAATAATAAAGTTTATTAATTATACATACTTTTTTCATACTCAAACATATCAAAGATTCTTCTTCTTGTATATTCTATATGGATATAAATGTGATTCTATTTTTGTCTTTTTATGGAAAAAATCTTTTCATTTACGATTAATATCTTTTGGATGATTTTTTACACTCTTAATATATTTTAATATGTTGAAATATGTAACCAATCTTACTTTTTATGTTATTAATTTTATTTTTTTATGAACAATTATCTAGAATTGTAAATTTTTATATGATTTGATATTGTAAAAATTACTTTACGCTGTTAATGGTTGAAGAACTATGTGATAGAGAATTACCTTGACAGAACTTTGCATCTTGTAGAATAGAATCTTGATATTCTTTCATGCTAAATTCAACTCTTCTTGTTGGAACATCATAGAAATATAAAACAAAATCATTACTCGAGCTAATAAAAACAAAAGCACCTTTTACTATTTTGGTTTCCTATAATTTTGTAATTATTACTTCCAATAATGGTGTATTTGACTTCTTGACAATCTTTTGTGCAGCATTATCTGGAAAATGAATATGCGTCTTTCCTCGTGTGTTTGGAGAGAATTTTGATGTCTAATGTTGTGTTTCATGCATATACTACTGCAAAAGTTATGTTAAGGTGCATTTCGTAAAAAAAAAAGAAAAAAAAAAAAAAAGATAGGGTGCAAGTCATAAACGGGGATATACGTTAAGGGTAAAAGTTGCAAAAATTCAAACTTGGGTACAAAAGTTACGCTTCTTTGATGTTTTCTAAGGGCAAATCGCTGGAATGCCCTTCAAAGGCACTGGTCTTTAATTTTTGTCCTTCGCCTACAACTCCTACGTTCCGAGTTCGAACCCTCGCTCATGTTGGTCACAAATCATACCGGGTCGTCATGATTTCAAGGCTAAAGACAAAGACGAGGAAAAAATACAATTCAAAATTATGATATGCAAGTCCTGACACACCAGTATGACTTCGTGTTCTATTCAACCTACCACAACAACACATCCAATATAGTTTTAAAAGTGAGATTTGGAAAGGGTGTTGTGTACGACCTTAATTACCCCTACCTAGTTGTCATTTTTCACAAGCACCGCACCCCATACAATTAGCTTGGAGAGAGGGGGGGGGTGTTGTCTTTCGAATAAAACAAAGTAAGTATAGTAGGGTTTTCATCGCACTTTTCATCCTAAAGGAAAGCGAAGAACCAAATTTTAGTCAATAGGAACTCTACTTTCCTCTTTTCGGCATCATCACTTTAATTCAAAGGCAAACTCACCAGCTCAGCACATCTTTGATACTTCAATAGAGAGTGAAATATGATAAATTATGTAAGTACTAAAGGTATAATGAGTGGGATAAGTACATGTAATAATGTGAAAAGTATTACTCCCTATTACTCCCTCCGTCCCAATTTATGTGCTATAGTTTGACTGGACACACAGTTTTAGAAATAAAGGAAGGCTTTTGAATCTTGTGGTTTAAAACAAATCAAAGATATTTATGTGGTTATAAATTATCTCGTTAAGCGTAAAAGGTAAAGTTTAAAATTAAATTGTTGTCAAATAAGGAAATGTATCATTCTTTTTGAGACATAAAGGAAAGTATATCACATAAATTGGGACAAAGGGAGTATTTCACATGTGCTATCGCAAATTGAACTCAAGGACAGTGTCCTGAAGTTTCAACTTCTATCTTAGAGTTCGAATTAAGTCTTGCTATAAAAATTAAACCAAGAATCACTTTTAAAAAAAATTGGGTCAGAACCCTAACACAGTGTATAGAGTTTCAATGTTTAAGGGTACCGAACTCCAGCGTAAGGTGCCGTATTTTCAATTATATGAGATTTTCAAATTCCAGCATTGCGTTTTGAGGTATCACTTGTCAAATCCTTAAAAATAAGTACCGGTTGTTGGAGTTATTCTGTACTAGGTAAGATGCTCGCGCTTCGCGCGATTATAAACTGCTTGTTTTAACCTTGTGGTCCATAGGGGTTAATTGCATTTCTACCGGATACTACTCTTCTAATGTCCAAATATACAACATTTTATATGGAGCAGGTCATAATATAACTTGTAAGGTTGTCTCCTCGTTAGCGTTTTAGAATAGTTTAATAGTCAATAAACTTTGTGACTGCAAGAGAATCATATCTAATCTTTTCTTTAACCACTCGTGATCTACTGAAAAAAGAAAGTAAGATTGAGGCTCCAACTATTGAACTCCACTGCTCCATAAAGTCTTTCAACATTTATAATTTAGCAGCTCGTTTACTCCAGCTTAGACACTTGTGACAGCAAACTGTCAAACTGTTACATAATCTTCTTTTGGAGTAATGACTGAAAAGTACGCTTATGCAATAACTATATATATATATATATATATCTACGAGTTCTCTGTTATAATATTATCAGCACGTAAAAGCTTAACTTCAATTATGGTAAACCAAAAATCAATGAAAGTTTCACCTATATTTGTGTGTTAACAACGAATTACAAAAATAATCCCGACGGCACAACAAAATGCCTAAAGTAAGAGTGCATAAATTATTTACGTAATGGAAAATAGATTTTTTTTACTGGTTTTTCCCTTTGACCACACTTCCCGCCAATTCTGCATTAACTTCCTTCATGCATATTGTTCTTGTAAATTTATGTGTGTTTTTATCCGTATGTTCCGTTCCATTCAGCACATTTGCCACTCTTTTCCATGGTGATGATCCCCTGTTTCTCTCTCTCTGTCTCTATATTTAAAATTTTCACTACACTGAAAAGTTACTCGATTTTTCTCCTCAAACCACAAGCGTTAGACGTTAGATTTATCTATAACTTCATAATACATGTTCGTTTGTGCACAAATTTCACTTTTCAAGATTACAAAAAAAAAAAAACCGGAGAGTCCAGCAAAGTCTATCGAACGGACATAAGTACTTAAAACTTAGGGGGAAAAAAGAGAAGACAGTTTAAAAGGACACAGAGAGATATGTAAAGCTTCGGCGAACCAAGTCTATGATGCAGCTTATAACAGTGGCACGACTTGATGGTGCACCTTAAGAATCAGCATACCACCAGGATTAAGAAGCAGGAGTCTCTTTCTAGAGCCAAATTTCTTCAACATCAAGTGTGGTAGTCAATATTCTTGATTTCTTGAAGAGTTAGAAATAGCAGTACCTGTAGGCTAACGATCACAAAGGTCCAGCTGGAATCAGAAGGTGTTATGACAAAAGCAAAGTTACATATTTGTAGTGTAACTACCAGCATTCTCTACATTTTTTTTATTTTTTATTCAATAAAGTTAGTTTACTGATCTTTCTTTCAAAAGATGGAACACCAAAGTTCCATAGTATCGATTGAAATGTTAAAACAACATCCAATAGACAAAACTGCATTCAGGTCAGTGAACAATTAACAATATGCATCTATTAAGCAATATGCAAAACTGTGCATTACTCTTCTTTTTTCATATTGTTTCTTTTTTATTAAAACAAATAGAAATTGAACCAATTTAGAAATCCAATCGCTAGTATACAGTATATTATGCGAACTAAGAAAGAAAACGTTGTATTCGGACTGAAGGACGAAAAATTGTCCTCAGACAATATGCTAACATCCAGCAGAATATCTAGAAAATAAGAAAGTGCATACCTGGAAGCATCAAAAAGCTTCATATAGAGCCCATATCCATGGTGAAAGAAAGCAAATCAATGTTCTTGAATTTTGTAACATGAACAGAAAGTCATAAGGTATCAGAATCAATTGGACTTTTAACATTCAAACTAAATTGAAATGTCTAAAGACTTTACTTAATAGATTAAGGGAGGAAAAAATAAAAATATTTTGGAGTTGTATCTACGCGCTCTTTGACTAAAGCAACCAATGCAAATATATTTTTCTCAAAATTCAACTTCCAAACGCCCCTTTTCCTGTATTAAAAAAGCAAGCTATTAATTTAAATAAGAACAACCATTCAACTTCGAAAGGCCCTTTTTCCTGTATTATAAAAAAAAAATGAAGAAGCTATTGTGTTGAAGAAGACCAACCATTTGTCACACCCCTACCAGGAGTATGACGGGCTCCGACCCGTAGGCGGGAACCACCTGACTCATCCGTGACTTTGAACATTATAAACCATAACTCAAAGAATATCTACACGCAGAAAAGGCCCAACATAGGAATATCCGCTCATTCAGCACATATGTACATATGCAGATCGATAAGGTCGCCACAACATAATGTATTTCATAAAGCTGGCAAGGCTAACAGTAAAGTATCAAGAGCTCAAAACAAGGCCAACAAGGCCACCAATATATTATACAACAATATGAACCGGCGGAGCTATAAAACATCTAACTATACACACACGTCTACGAGCCTCTACATAGAATACAATGATCATAAGGACAATACCAAATAGACTGCAGCTCCGAAGTAAGTGGAGTGCTCCTGAGAATCCGCTGATAGAACACTTACGGGTCTGATCTGTCTCCCTGCCTACCTGCGGGCATGAGCGCAGCGTCCACAAGAAGGGACGTCAGTACGAATAATGTACTGAGTATGTAAGACATGAATAACAACATAATATAGATATGGAAGGTAACATGGAATAAGAGAGATAACCTGTACATCTGGATGCCTCATAAGGCGGATGTCATGCATGCTTAGTCTTTAAAAAAAATATTTTTATACGTATACATAGTACCATGCCCGGCCATTAAGGCTCGGTGTCATATATATAGTATCATGCCCGACCATTAAGGCTCGGTGTCATATATATAGTATCATGCCCGGCCAAATAAGATCTATAAATACATCGGAGTGACGTAAGGTCGGTAACCTCTGATTATATTATGGAATAATCATCATCGTTCTATCTCACCTTGAAGGAACAATTATTATAAGGCGAGATCAACAACAATGAATAAAATCGAGAAAATCATGAAATAATCTCCATAATCTCATAATAGTATTAACATCATAAGCTTTGGAATTTCTAGAATTAAAATCATCATCATCAGAGAAACATTCTCATCTTTAACATCGTCATTCATATTGTAAAAACATGTCCGTTGTTGTTGTCATAAAAGCTTATAGAATCATAAATCTTTGACTCGGAAAATAGGGACATTTTGGAAGATATTTATGGATTATCAATTAATAAAGAAGTCATACCTTTGAATCATGAACTCTATGAACCATGAATTTCTAGCTTTTGAGAATAAGAATATTCTTGGAAAACATTTATGGATTCACATAAAGGGATCATGGGACATTTGGAAAACACCTATTGGATTCATAAGAAAGGAATCATGCCTTTAGAAGAAAGGGACTAGCCTTAACATACCTGGAAGATAATTTCTCGACTTCCAACTTACTTCCTGTCTTGCAATTCACTTAAGATTATTCGTAGTCTCGTAATCTTATTTTCACTAGGACAACAATATTTTCAGTGTTTGCCAAGAATCCAAACCGAATCCACCGCAAAACAAGACTACAAACACAACCACGCTCTACCCGGACCTAAACTACTACTCCGCTACTTGAAAATTGCTCACTTTTTGATTCTCTCACTCCCTCTTCTGATTTTTCTGGAATTTTCTAGGCAAAATCTGGTGAAAATAAAAAAGGGTTATTACCATTTATATAGGGTCAAATTCGGGGGGTCACTGTAGCAGTTTACTGTAGCAGTACTGCAGCAAGTCGGTTAGTGTAGCAGTACTGTAACACGCGTTTCTGCTTTGTCAGCCGAACTTGTAACGTCCATAATTCTCTACTCCGATGTCGTATCGATGAGCGGTTTATTGCATTGAAAACTAGACTCGACGAACTTCATTTTAGGCTTTTGAAACACCTTAAAACTCCTAATATACTAGGAGATATGCCCCTCCAAAGTTGACTAAAAATCTGCCCAAAATCCTGCCAACATTTCGCAAATTTTCGTCAAACTTATTTTCTTCAATTTTCTTGATTTCGAAATCTTCCGAAACTCTGCATACATGATATTTATCACTAATCATACTTGATAGTGATCATGTTCTTCTGTTTCAAGATTGTCCTTCTCGGTTACGACTTACGAGATCGTAATTCAGCCTTTACTCCATGGTTACGTATTCCCATGGCTTGTACCTTCCAAACTTCATGGGACGTCTCCAGTGCTCCATACAACGGTGAAGCACGTGGCATGCTCATGCTCTGAAAGTGTGGGGTGTAACACCATTCCACTTTCAAAGGCCATTTTTGTGTATTAAAAAAACTAATGTCTCAAAGAAGAATAGCCATTGTATGAACCTGTCCTGTTCTAAACAGTATTTTTGACTTGTATTACACAAACATGACAAAACATTCTACTTTTATTTCCTAAAAGAGGGTTCAATAATTTATTTATTTTTAAAAAAAAAAAGAAAGAAAGAAAATTGCTTGCAGAGAGACTTGCACTATGTCCTATGCATGTTATTTTGTTTTAGAATAATGTACTAACAGAACAATCGCACCAAGGGAGATAAGACCAGCCTTTAAAGTGAATGCTTTCGGAAAAATCCAAAAAGCCAACAATTCCTACAACGGGGTTTTCATTTTCAGTAATGCGAGGGGGAAAAAGGTAAAATTAAGAAACATGTTCTCAAAATCAAAGTGCAATTCGTCAAACAATGCTTGATTTAGAGATTGTGCCAAAACAATATTGTTTTGTCAATATCTGATGGATTGGTGTATAAATAATACTAAATCAGCAAACTCAATAATAGGTTGATAAAGGATGATACTACTAAAGCAACAAACCTAGCAAACAAAAACAAATTTCTTTCTATGTTGCAAGCAAGCAAATGCAAAACTACCATTTGTTGTTAATCACAATAGACGAATAAAGAGTTCATCCCAGTAGACAAACAAAGAGCACAAATAGGGGGAAAATACATTGAAGAAGCAGATGAATTAACCAATTTGTGTGTGTATAAAACTCAACCGATCCAAAATTAAATTCGCACTACCCTAAAATTAAGAAAAGGGAAGAAAGATACATGTACAACATATCATCACATCTGTTAAAACGTTCAGTGTAGAATTGGCAATTAGAATATTGAAGCCACTTCATACGAGAAATATAAACCATATGCAGAGGAACTACCGAAACATAAACATCCAAAGCATATCCAATTGCCTTTTCTTGGTTCATATTCTCCTAGGCATACAAAATTTAAAATTTACATAATTTAGCTTGAATCTGTTGAGATTCATGAGTGTGCTTTCTCTTTATGTTTTTGCTATTAACGTCGAAAATATATTTCGAATAATTGATAATGTTACGGTTGGCTTTCTTGGCTTTTTCTGTTTTTTTATCTTTTAACATCAAAGGGAGAGTGTAGAAGAGAAACAATTGTGAAATTGGTAAACAAAAAAGCAAAAAAAAATATGCAAATTTGACTGTTACAACTAATAAAATCAAGTAGGAGATCTATAATATAGAAAATAAAGAGCACGAAAGACCAAGCATGAAAGAGAACTTGAAAATGTCAAAAGGAGAATCATAAAACTAAACCTGAAATTCCAAAAAAGAGAAAAGGGGGATTTACCTTGGGTGACAGCGAGACAAGAGAAAGAAGTGGTTGGTAAGCGTGAAGAGGAAGAGGAGACAAATTGGTGTATGAAACAAATAAGGGATTTTAATTTTATGATATAGCACGTAATAAAAGATAAAATAGGGATTAAAACCCAAAAATTGAAACAAATGGAGATCCTTTATTTTGACTTTGCTACTTTCAGTAGTGATGGCTTCTTCGTAGCAAGCATGTGGGTTGTGAATGAAGAAAGTCAAATGGTAGAAGAAGTGTTTGGAGAACGACGGAGAAGAGACGTAGGGCCATAACGGACGCGTCTATTCTGTTCCTGTTTTTTAATGATGGAAAATCAGGAATAAATAAGGGGAAAAGCCAAAATTATGAGGAAAAATATAAATTAACACCCTGTGTTTGTGTTGCGCCACGTAATAGAAGAATAAAAAATATAAATAGAGCACACATACTAAACGATTGTGTAAATTCTTCCGGCATTTTCCTTTTCAAAAGAAAATTTTCCAAAATGCCTAAAGAAATAATCATCCATTAGGAAATTATTTCAGAAGCAAGAATGTTAAAGAACTAATGATCACAATCGTGAGTAAAAATGAACCAAGAAATTGCTGAGACTATTAAAAGACTACAAATAGGTAAAGAATAGTTTTTTTTTTTTTGGAAAGAAAAGGAAAGGAATTAGTTATATGTGTTTGACAATACCTTATTATCTCTGCGGTATCCTTATCGATGGCTTAAGTGGGAAAAGGAAGACTGAATTTGTTTTGTGTCGACCTTCAACTTGGAGTCGTAACTATCTAAAGAATCAATCCACAATAAGGAAAAGAATAAGAAAGATTTTGCCACTGCAAAAAAAAAAAAAAAAAAGAAGGAAAAGTTCAAGGAATCAAGGGTAGAAAATGGAGATAGGAGGGAAATAAAGAGTAAATACGCAAGATACAGAAAAGGGAAAAAGAAAAGCAAAGATAAGACTAACAATGGTTATGGTGTAGTGGCTGACACTACTCCATCCTTAACCAAGAGGTTTCGATTTCGAACCTCTTTGGGTACAGAGTCACCATTGTTAGGGAGTGCTTTGCCCCCTAATGTGAGACTATCCGCTACGAATCCGAATTTAGTCGAATCCCAATGCAGATACCCTACATTGAATGGGAAACGAAAAAAGAAAAAGAAAAGCAAGGATAAGCAAACTTGTTGAGTCTTCAAATTTAGATCTGAACCCATAAATTATAAAAATCGAATGACTTTAGTTCTAAAATTCTTATAAGTTGAACCCGTCAAATTTAAATTTTAGATCCGTCTCTACAAATCGAGATGTTGTATTGCTACTATATAGCAGTGAAAATGACTTTGTTATTTCTTAAAAGTTATAAACCAACTACTTCCTCCTTGCGTAGTTGTTTATTTCCCGCAACTCTCGATGATATGTTTGTATTCTAACTGACTCTCAAATCTTGGTTTAGATCTCAAACTCACAATGAAGAATCCAGCAATATTTTTGTTGTTATTTTTCAAAGCTAACTTGCAATAGTAAACATAGATTTCCCAGGCAATGACGACGAAACGTAGTTAAATTATTTGGACAGTGCCTTTCTTACAGAGAGAATATTTTGAATAATTTGGTTGGTGAGATGGCTAAGACGAATCTTATTAATATAAAATTACACACAAAGCTGTGGCTTTTTGTATGTGCTTTCCTGGTTGATGATTAGCTTGGCTCCCCGATGACTATGTTTATAAAAAAAAGGATAGTTAGAGATTAATTAAATCAAATAATTTAACTCGCTTTTATGGAACCATAGAGACGGACATAACCACCTAACAGCTCACATGGAGCCTTTAATTTGTTATCTTCACGTGATTTCGTCACATTTTACTAGTATCATAATTTGCTGCGTGTTAGATCTCATCTATTACTCTTTCTCATTTGTCTTATATATTTTTTTAGCATTATCTAGGATTTGTTTCCAAAAAATCTCAATACTCTAGATTCCATCTGGCTTTAATAGAGAGTTAAAGTTTATTAAAACAGACGCATTGGTATCTAAAACTAGAGTAAACAATATGCATGAGTACTTGACGCTATTCAAAAAAGAAAAAAGGAAAGAAAGAAACAAGATTGCAGTATCTGCAATTTGAGTATTTTGAATTAGTAACAACAAACAGTGGCGAGACACATAGCTATAAATTGAGGATTCCTCTTCAAAGAATCAAGCTTGTACAATGAGAGATGTATTGAAGACATAATTAAGAAAAAAAATTATGTACTCTAACAGTTTAAACCAGTCGCACGCTTTAACTTACATGTTAGGAGTGATGTGATACATATTATTTCTATGTTTCTTTCCACATAGAGAAAAAAATCCTTGGTCAGATAGACTTCAATTCTCCTCTAATTAGAAATTGAGTAGTGGGTTATATGGATGAGATCTTCAGGTCTAGCTGGTGGATGAGTCCTGTTTCTGTGTCTCAACCGTGCATATTCTTCGAAGACAAATCCTCTGTACTTGGGCGACTCTCCAATTTCCTTTGTGAACTGCGGCAATGGCTCAACCCACTTGTCCCCCTTGCACGTTATAGAAGTATGCGTACGAGTAACGGTTTATTTCTCTTGGTCTCACCACCCCGTGAGTTGCACTCTTGAATTTATTGTTGCTTAGCACCTTTTTAATGTCAACAAAAAAACAAAGGTGATTCCTTAAATTTTGGGATAATGATAAGCTGTGATATAACCAAAGTAGCGAATTATATTTAATTACCTGAATAACATCGCCAATGTTAACAACTAGTTTGTCTTTGGAAGGCGCTATACGGATCCACTGGCCATCTTTGTGCACTTGAAGGCCTCCAACTTCATCCTGGTAGACAATGGTGAAGCAGCCAGGATCTTGGTGTGCAGGTTTTCCTAAGTTCTCAGCTTTTGTTGCTGGAAAGTAGTGGAGGCCCATCAGGGAATCCCGAGATGATCATTGTTGTAGTTTGGAAGGAATTTATGAGGGAGACCCAAACACTCACTTATGATGCCCTCCAACACACCTCCTAATTTGGTGAAGTGGGAAAACATCTCCTCCAAAACTTGTCTAAGAATATCAAACACATATATTTAAACCGCAAAGACATTCTTACATATTTTGAAAAAGGTGAAAATGCAAGTTCATTTCAAATTTGTACTAGTTCTTGTTGGATCGAGTATACTAGACACAGTTATTCGAGATGCAATTGAGAGATAATAGGGTAATGGCACAGTTTCTATTATATATAAATTGATTTAATTAGTTTTCACATTGGAATAGGAGGACTACTTGAAATGAGGTGGATTTTTGGGGCAGACATGGAAGCTAGAGCATGCAATATCAAACACGAAGTGCTCATAAATCCCAGCTGAATGCTGTGTACTTTTCAAGTAAGCAGCAGGCGCAAAGAGTTTATCTTCATCTGAACAAGCAAAGAAGGTCTTGAACATATTTACGATATCGGATGTATTTTATTGGGAGAGTTCACGTGTGTCCCATCTGATTAATAATTAATCGATATCAATTAAACATAGTTTAACCCTGCCAAACTAAAACTATCATATTTTAGTTTAAAAGGAAAAGTTAAAGCATACGTAATAGAGTAGGGTGTGAACAGAAGATTTAAGATGATTTGGAGGACAATACCTTTATGCATCATGTGGAACATATGGCTAGAAAGTAATAGGAAAGTTTTTTATGATAAAAGACTTCACATTTCTTTTGTTTAGAATAGATGTTTACAAAGCTTATACTTTTGTTTAGGAGTAGTTGATTGATAACATATCCCAGTATTTAGAGATGTTTGAGTTTCTTGGTACTTCTTCATTAATGGAATTACATTACCGTATTAAAAACAAAAAAGGCGCGCAAGCTGGACCAAACACCATGGTTATTAAAAAGAAAGATTCTAACGGATATAAACCTTTCAATTAAGAAAGCTTACATGTCCTTTGATGGTCACTGGTTTATGGACAGTGAGCTCAATTCATTAAACGTTTTGGTTAAAGCATTTTTAGTAACTCTTTAAATTTAGTCGTTGTGTTTGAACTCTCCTTTATCTGCAGCTTTTCACGTTACTGACTTGGATGGAAACAGGTAAGCGGACAAAAGTGTCATCAGTTACATTGGACAACTATTCCACTTTACCAACTTTTCTTGCTTTCTAATTCTTTAGTAGTTTTTTATGAATATACATTCGCTCAAAGTTGTCATAATTTTATCTCAGGATTTCTTCATTAGGCATACTGATGGAACCCCAATTAGTTCAGATTCTGAAAAGCAATATGTAATTCTATGCGTACAAGCTGCAATCGAAAGAAGTGCATCTGATCGGTAATTTCATTGTTTGAGAAAAAACATTCAATTATACATCTCAGTGTGTGTTTAGAATCAGGGGTGAAGTTGGAATTCTTTTGGAAGATGTAATCAACCAAACTTATATGAGACAAAAATAGACAATGAGACAGTACAGCATCATGATACAACAAAGACTTGATGAGGGGCACACTTTTACAAGTTGTTACTCTTGTGAACGGTTACATGGCAACATAAGGTGAAAGACTTCGTTATGTCCGGGATAATAAAAAGAAACAAAAGACTGACTTTTTCCTGGATTGATTATATTATTCTCCAAGGTGATTCTGAGTGTTAAATGGTAGGAAAGAACATTATTGCCTCCGTCGTACACCCGGGGACCTCGGTATGGGGTACAAGATTTCCAAACTGTAATGACAATTTGTTGAGATTGAAGTTTTAACTATACTATATGATTGTCTTCCTTTTTTTTTGTGTGTGTTTTTTGTTTACATTCTATACTTAGCCTTCTTTAGTACTTTAATGTTCAAGTGTAGTTTCTCTGTTGAATTTGCTGTTGAGATTTTGAAGAAGATTCTGGGAGAATATATCATAGATTAGTATATGCAATCTCTTTGATTTTCTTTTGGTCATCTGCCTTTATATTTTACTTTATTATCTTCTACTTATTTTTTTGGCCTTTTTGTATTTCTTCATTAGCCAGAGAACTAAGGGCGAAGATTATTGGAAGACCACTGTGCTGGGCAATTTTCAATGAAGACTGTTATTCGCTTAAATTCTGATTTTTTTTTTTTGTTTGGTGTGTTATTTATTTACTGTTACATCCCGTATTTTCGTGCGATAAGTTGCATCATAGGTTAGTCACATAAGCTCAAAAGACAGGATTATGTTTGAAGTTATAAGTGTTTATATTATGTTCAACAAGTGATAAGTAAGTGCCGCGAAGGTTGAAGGTTAAACGAATCGGAAAGAAATAAAATAAGTTTCGCTGAGTTTGGGATGTTGAATAACTTATACAGACTGTATGGAGTTTTGGACATATCCAAGTATGCAAATAAAGAGATCGGTGTATAAAAGTTTTAGGTCTCGAAATAATTTCCGCGGATGAACAGTAACTGCTACAGTATAAAGGGGTTTAACCCCTCATTTTCAGCCAAGAATCAGCCCAAAAATATTTCCCAAAAATTCTAGAGAATTCTCCAACCTTTGCTCCATTAAATTTCAACGCGAGTTAAGTAAAAATCTCCGGATTCGAGTTCCGCCGGCATATAGTTACGATTATAATATTGTGTTGCGGTGAATTTGTGGCTTGGGAGTAAGGCAAGTATTGGAGATATCGCGGTATTAGCGGAAGTAAGGTATGAATCTTTCTCTTTTAGTATCATTTAAGGCTTATTTACAGAGATAAATTTATGGAATAATTATGTAGCGAATTCGTTTGTGGAAGAGTTGGAGAAAATATCATATGGTGTATTTGATGGAATATTTTGGTAGTAATGAGGTTGTTGTTGTTTCTGTTGTTGTTATTGGTTGTTGATTGTTGGTATTGAGAATTTGGGCTAGGCATATAAATAGGGGAGATGCTGTCCGAATTTCGGTAGACCTTAAAAGGAATTTATTTAGAGACTTAAGATAAGAGTGTGACAATGAGCCTAATGATAATACGAATGGTTGCTTATGTAGATTATGAGATGACGAACGATCCTAAATAAATCGTGCGACAGGAAGCAAGTTGGAAAATCGGAGAGTAAGCTCCAAAGGTATGTTAAGGCTAGTCCCTTTCTTCTAAAGGCATGATTCCTTTCTTATGAATCCAATAGATGTTTTCCAAATGTCCCACGATCCCTTTATGTGAATCCATAAATGTTTTCCAAGAATATTTTTATTCTCAAAAGCTAGAAATTCATGATTCATAGAGTTCATGATTCAAAGGCATGACTTCCTTCTTGATAATCCATAAATATTTTTCAAAATTTCCGAGTCAAAGATTTATGATTCTATAAGCTTTTATGACAACAACAACGGATATGTTTTTACAATATGAATGAGAATGTTTCTATGATGATTATGATGATGATGATTTTAATTCTAGAAATTCCAAAGCTTATGATTTTAATGCTATTATGAGATTATTGAGCTTATTTCATAGTTGTCTCGATTTTATTCATTGTTGTTGGTCTCACCTTATAATAATAGTTCCTTCAAGGTGAGATATAGCGATGATGATTGCTCCATAACATAAATCGGAGGTTACCGACCTTACGTCACTCCGATAGAGTCGTAGCTTTTATTTGGCTCTCATGCATGCTTTATATATATATATATATATATATGTATGTATTTTCTCACACCGTGCCGCGCTATAGTCGGCCAGGCATGGCACGTAGATGTGCACACCACTGCAGTGGGCATGTTATGATATTGCCCCGGACGCGGGAGGCCCGGACGCGGGCTAATGATAATAACATCGAGCCTCAATGGCCGGGCATGATACTATATATATGACACCGAGCCTTAATGGCCGGGCATGGTACTATGTATATGTATAAAATGTTTTTTTCAAAAGCTGAGCATGCATGACATCCGCCTTACGAGGCATCCAGATGTACAAACAGTTATCTCTCATATTCTATGTTACCTTTCATATCTATATTATGTTGTTATTCATGCCTTACATACTCAGTACATTATTCGTATTGACGTCCCTTCTTGTGGACGCTGCGTTTCATGCCACGCAGGTGTATACAGATGAGTAGAGGATATTAGTAGAAGATGTTCCAGCTGGATTGGCGAGCTCCATTTCCTTCCGGAGTGTTGCCGAGTCAGAGTATCATGTTATGGTATCTTGATTTATGTTAGAGACTTTGCAGACAGAGTCACGTATATGACATGTCAGTCTTATAAGCTGCTCTGTAAACCGATGTATCATTATGCATTATGTTACAAATTTCATATGTTTACAGATTTTACTTGATTTGAGAAAGACGAAAAGCATGTTTTTTTGAAAAGCTTTCATTATGCACTCATTTCATGATTTAAGAGTCCAGTAAGATTATGAGTATAATGAGAACCAGCGGGTTCGCTCGGCCCTAAGGAAGGGTCGGGTGCCCATCATGCCCTATCAAAAGTTGGGGTGTGACATTTACGGGTCCAATTTATTTGAACTCACCATTAATTTTAAACCGGTGATGATTTTGTGAAACCTTCACATCATGAAGTTCTTGAGAAAGAGTACAGGGCACGAAGCTAATAGCTTTAGGCATCTTTTTTTGAGCACGTTCAGCTAATAAAGAAATTGGTGCTTCCTTATTTCATGAAAGATAATTCAATAATGAGAAGTTATTTATATCAATGAACAAATGTTACTGTCGAGAATATGGAGAAGATAAAATTGATCAAAAAGAAAAACTTTTGCAATCATTCATTAGAGGTTTTTGAGATATGTTACAATGTTGAATCCTCTAATTATATTAGAATATTCTTAATATTTTAATTTGTACATGAATTTACCTTTTCGTTGTTCTTTATATTTCAATTTTAGAAAAGAATCATTCATAAGCTTAAATATGTCATTCATTACCGTATTAATCAGATTAAACTACATTCTTTCTCCAAACTTTTTGCCACCAATCGATATGACATCGGAGTAGAGAATTATGGACGTTACAAATTTAGCTGACAGAGCAGAAACAGCGCTGCTACAGTGCCACCGACTTTACCCACTTATAAAAGGGTTAAAATCCCTCTTTTTGGTCATAAAAATCTCTCAAATATTCCAGAAAAATCAGCAAGCATAAGAGAGCAAATATACATCACAAAAGTGAGGATTTTGAGTAATTTCAAGTGACGGAGTATTAATCGAGGCCCAAGTAACGTGCGGTTGTGGTTATAGTATTGTCTTGCGGCGGAATTGGCTTGGATTCAAAGTAAATATTGAACATATTGCTGCTCCAGAAAGAATAAGGTATGAATCTCTCCTTATTAATATTCATTTCAGTTTATTTACGGAGATAAAGTTATTACATAGTTGTATAATAAGTTGGATAGTTGAGAAACTTGGAAAACATCGTGTGAGATGTTTTATGGAGCCTATTGGTGTTGATAATGTTGTTGTGAGGCTGGTATTGTTGTTGTTGTTGTTGGTTATTGGATTGTGATTTCGGGCTAGGCATATAAATGGGGAGATCTTTGCCCGAATTTCGGCGGATTCTAAATGGATTTAAATTAAGGGTTTAAGACGAGCGTATGACGATGAGCCTAATAATAGTATGAATGGTTGTGTATGTAGATTACGAGGCTACGAATGATCTTAAGTGAATTGCAAGACAGGAAGAAAGTTAGAAGTCGAGAGGTTATCTTCCAGGTATGTTAAGGCTAGTCCCTTTCTTCTAAAGGCATGATTCCTTTCTTATGAATCCAATAGGTGTTTTTCAAATGTCCTATGATCCCTTTATGTGAATCAATAAATGTTTTCCAAGAATATTCTTATTCTCAAAAGCTAGAAATTCCGATTCATAGAGTTCATGATTCAAAGGCATGACTTCTTTCTTGATAATCCATAAATATTTTCCAAAATGTTCCTATTTTCCGAGTCAAAGATTTATGATTCTATAAGCTTTTATGACAACAACAACGGACATGTTTTTACAATATGAATGACGATGTTAAAGATGAGAATGTTTCTATGATGATTATGATGATGATGATTTTAATTCTAGAAATTCCAAAGCTTATGATGTTAATACTATTATGAGATTATTGAGATTATTTCATGATTTTCTCGATTTTATTCATTGTTGTTGATCTCACCTTATAATAATTGTTCCTTCAAGATGAGATATAGCGATGATGATAATTCCATAATGAAAATCGGAGGTTACCGACCTTACGTCACTCCGAAGTAGTTATAGCTTTTATTTGGCTCTCATGCATGCTTTATATATATATATATATGTATGTATTTTGCTACACCGAGCCGCGCTATAGTCGGCTGGGTACGACACCTATTGTGCAACCACTGATCAGTTGGTATTACACATCGAGTCCCGAAAGGGCCGGTACGTTACACACCGAGTCCCGAAAGGGCCGGGTACGTTACACACCGAGTCCCGAAAGGGCCGGGTACGTTACACACCGAGTCCCGAAAGGGCCGGGTACGTTATGATGATGATATTATATATATGTATGTAAGAAAAAGTTTTTTTTAAAAAGCTGAGCATGCATGACATCCGCCTGATGAGGCATCCAGATGTACAGGTTATCTCTCTTATTCCATGTTACCTTTTATATCTATATTATGTTGTTATTCATGCCTTACATAATCAGTACATTTTTCGTACTGACGTCCCTTCTTGTGGACGCTGGGCTCATGCCCGCAGGTAGGCAGGGAGACGGGTCAGACCCGTAGGTGTTCTATCAGCAGATTCTCAGAAGCACTCCACTTACTTCGGAGCTGCAGTCTATTTGGTATTGTCCTTATGATCATTTATATTCTATGTAGAGGCTCGTAGACGTGTGTATACAGTTAGATGTTTTATAGCTCCACCGGTTCATATTGTTGTATAATATATTGGTGGCCTTGTCGGCCTTATTTTGAGCTCTTGATACTTTACTGTTAGCCTTGCCGGCTTTATGATATACGTTATGTTGCGGCGATCTTGTCGGTCCGCATATGAACATATGTGCTGAATGATCGGATATTTCTATGTTGGGCCTTTTCTGCGTGCAGATGTTCTTTGAGTTATGGTTTATAATGTTCAAAGTGATAGATAAGTCAGGTGGTTCCCAGCCTACGAGTCGGAGCCCGTCATACTCCTCATAGGGGTGTGATAGGGGTAAGTTAATACCGTAAGCCATAAATAGAGAAAACACATCTCCCTCTGTGAATAATGAGACATTCTTCCTAATTTCAACAGATGCCATGTTGTATAAGTGATTAGAGACCGTGCATATATAAAGATATTGCACATGAAGGCAGGACCACCACTGCCATAGGAAAAGAAACATGCTCTACCAACCTATCAAGCAGGAAATAAGGACCATAGATGCAATTGGAACCATGAATATGGTTCTTCTCATTTTACAAACAGATATCAATATTAAACCAAATTTATATCCACAATAAATCAGCCTTAAAGCTTGTACAAGTTATTGTGACAAATATAGCACATTCTTGAAAGAGATAATTTTGTCCTTTTTGTGTGAGAAGCAGATGATTTCCTAAGAATGATAGCTCATTCACTAAACACTTCAATCTTTCTGTGTCTTAACCCTGTGACAGTGCGCAGAATATGAGAAAATATAACTTTTATATTTTTAATGCACTTGACACCTTTTCTTCAATGATACGTTGTATGATGCAAAACCTAGCTGGGACTGTTTAATGAAGAAGCTAGTGGACGGAATACTTATAAAGCCAGCATACAACTATTAAGGAAGACAACTCTTCTCTTTGCTCATGAAAGTTACTTATTCTTGAATCGTATGCTTAAAGACTCAAAAGGGTAAAACGAAATTCAATAGGCAACATCCTGGATGCTTAAAAAAAAAAGTAGGCGAGTTAATCGATCAAGATCATGACCACATTACATTATGACAGTAACTCTTATCCCAATTTGAGGTCCCATATATACCATGAGTTATGTAATTTGCAGAAAGTTTCTCACCACCATCCTAGCCTCTCTCCGCCACATGCCTGACATCCACATGTAATTCTCAGAAGTTCGGCTACTGGCTCTCTGTGATAAACAGATGGTGAAACTATGAACAATCAAACTAAGTGATAATTTTGTGATAATATCTATAACGGCTACTTCATATTACTGCAAGGTTTCTCCAAATCTGTGAAAATAGTGTAACGTCTTAGAAAGATGCAACGCACGATTGGTGGCAAAAAGTTTTACTCAAGAAGCTCGAATAAATCATGAGGAAACATTTTCACCAGTTGTGAAGTTTACCTCAATTCGCTTATTTTTGGCTATTGTTACACATTTGGATCTAGAGTTACACCAAATGGACATGAAGACAGGTTTTTTCAATGGAGAACTGAACGAGGAAATTTACATGGAACAGCCTGTAGGTTTCATCGTTAAAGGCCAAGAAAAGAAAGTCTGCAAATTAAAAAGATCTATTTATGCCCTGAAGCAATCTTCAAGACAGTGGTATTTGAGATTTCACAAAGAGGTGATATCATATGATTTCACCATGATCGATGAAGACCATTGCATCTATGTGAAGAAGTCCAATGGAATGTTTGTAATTCTTCCCTTTACGTGGATGATATTTTATTAGCCGGAAATAATTTGGAGTATGTCAAAACTATCAACTCATGGATTTCAAAGTCATTTGACATGAAAACATGGGTGAAGCAGACTATATATTGGGTGTTAAAATACAAAGAGATCGTTCCAAGAATTTTTTGAGTCTATCTTAAAAAACTTATATAAAGAAAATTTTGGAACGCTTCCGAATGAATAGTTGCAAACCCATGGATACTCCTATAGCAAGAGGTGAGACTTTAAGCCTTGAAATGTATCCAGGGACTGAAAAAGAAAAGAAGACATGACTCGAGTTCCATATTCTAGTGTTGTCAGGAGATTGATGTACGCTATGATGTGTACTCGTCCGGACAATTGTTATGCCGTAAGTCTGGCTAGCGGGTATCAGTCCAATACTGGAAGAGATCATTGGAAAGCTGTGAAGAGGATCTTTCGATACCTGAAAGGAATTGTTGATTATTCACTATGTTATAATGGAAATGATTTACACTTGAGAGGGTATACAGATGCTGATTTGGCTGATGACCGGAACGATAGAAAATCGACATCTGGCTATGCTTTCTTACTTAATGGTGGTGTTTTTTCATGGAAAAGTAAGAAACAAACTTGCACGACTCTTTCAACTATGGAAGCTGAGTTCGTGGCTTGTGTATCTGTAGTACAAGAAATTGTTTGGTTAAGGATTCTTTGAGCATTTTCATATTGCGAAGAATTCTCAGAATTCAATAATTTTATATTGTGATAGTCAAGAGGCTGTTGCATATACAAAGGATCCTAAGTATCACAGAAAAACCAAACAAATTGATTTCAAGTACATATAACTTCGTGAGACATCATGGCAAGTGGAGAAATAACATTACAATACATACCTATGCAAATACCATAGTTGATCCTCTTACAAGATCAATAGCTAGAGACATGTTTAAGAAACATGTTGTGGCTCTAGGTTTGCGAAGGATATGTTAATATTTATGTATTGTAAAATATACTTATTGATGAAATTATAATTGAGATTATGTTGATATTCTATATGCATGTGATGATATCCTAGTGAAGGATATAAATGTGTCGAACAAGTCATGAGATTGGCTCTCTCACACGAGCAATCGCCTCTTACATTGAGAAACGTGAAGAGATGAATTCCACTACCATGTTATGACTTGTTTGGAAGCCAGATATGAGTTTCTCTAAGATGATGAACTTGAGGATCATTGAAGAGAAAACTCGGGTTATACATCTGGAGGTGTCTAGACCAAGATCTTTACGGTGTTGAATGAATAAAAGAATGAGACACACGCGCCAACATAAGGTGAGAACACCGTAGCACGTGTTTCATACCACGTGTGCCTAGCGACCAATGGGTTAATGGGGAATGGATCCCTGCTTCTTCATTATGTGAGACCCAGAAAGTAATATTGACTTTCCATTGGAATACGCTTTGACCTTTTACTGTTTCTTGAAATACAGATCAGTGTTGCTACTTTAGCATATCACTAATAGCTATGAGTGATTCGGCAATGCATTGCAAGTCTAGGAAAGCAGTTGATCTGGGATGGATAGTTTCGAGTAGAAAGGGAAGACAACTAAGATTAAAAATTTAACTTGTATTCACAGGTCGACCATTACATTTACCATAAGGGTAACAAATGTAATTGTGAATAAAGTTATACATAAACTCGAGTTCGCCTCTTTCGAGGATGAGGGATAGGATAACTAGCTACTAGAGTAGCGAGTGGTGTCGGGGGTATTGCGAGTAATAAGATGCTCATATTAGTAGTGAATTCTTTGCGCATGTGATTGAATTTCTACGTGGAGCTCTTGTAAAACCTTAATAGGTATAGCTCTTGATGCTCGCAGGTCGCATAAACTATTTGTCGATATGAATTATGTGTGTTATTGACATGGTACTGATTTGAGTCTAGTCCACCATGTGCGAAGTGGGAGATGTTGGATATTGGGTCGTAGGTCGCCCATGTGGACTGGCCCGACCCATCTAGAGGAGATAAAGATGAGGGAAGTTAATAGGGCAGTTAGTTTCCTGTAAAATATAAAACTGTTGCTTATTAATATAGAAAACAGGCTTGGGAACTTAACTTCTCTGTAGAAAAACTTCCTCTTTACAGAAATTCTTTTCTTCTTATTCAATGGAGATATTGATATCTAAGATTTTCCCAACAAACACACGAAGAGAAAAGACATGTAGTTTGTGGATTAAACTTCTTTTCCTAGTGAATCGAAGTTTGACTTGGGGTAACTTTTTCGGTGGTGAGTTCAATAATTCTTCCGCTGCGTTGTTAACAGGTACGCGATTGTTCTTGCCCCACGATTTATTCTTACATGACCCATTTTCATGGATCCAGCCTTAGGCTTAAAATATTTAAGGAGAAAAAAAGGACAAATACAAAACAATAAAAATTTAGTGCATGAAGCGTGTGGCACTACATTAATAATATAGTGAAATGCACGTTTAATGACTTGAAAGAGTTATCTCGTATTCGCTGTTTTAAAATAACATAGAAGATAAGTATAGATTTTGAGCTGGACATGGAGTTTTAAGAAGAAGAAAAAGCATCCAATGGTCATCAAAACCTCAATAACCCGCCATCCCTCTTTTCCTCTGTCTTATTCCTAGCTCTTAGTTTAATGAACGAAATAAATTAGTCACCATAAGTTCTGCATTTCAAGGATTATATTATTTTCTGTTGGTGCATTTCCTAGAGTTGCAGCCAGTGGCGTACGCAGGATTTTTTGTTAGTAGTGTCGACATATAAAGAAATGAAATATAAATAACTTATTATAGAGACGTCATATTTAAAAAAAAAAAAAAAAATTCAAGCTGAATTAGAAATTAAATTATAAAATCCACCAAAAGTAAACGATGAATGTTTTCAAGAAATTCCAACTTGAAAGAAAAAAATGAAAAAAAAATTATTAAAAGAACTTACATTTGAAAGAGCAACACAAAACACCAACAATTGCCTTTAGAGTTGCAGGCTCTAGCTTGGTTTAGATATTACTCCCTTCGGTTAAAAAAGAGTGTCCATTAGCCATTTGCGCTTTAAGAAAAATACTAATTCCAATGCAAAAAAAAATGATGTTTTTTAATAGATAAATGTCATATTGCCAATAAATGATGTTTGCCCGGTTGGATAAAATGTCTTGGCTTCTTTGTTTTTGGATTTGGAATTAGAAAAGAATAAGCCTAAAAAAACATTTAAAAATATGCCACTCAGGGATACAACCAACATTAGAAAGGAAGAAAATAGTTATTGACTCCTATATATATAACAAATCTTCATTATCCTCATCGATATAATACGAATACTTACTTTTAAATTGTTCCTGTGGCCAAGCTCGCTAGTTGCATTTTAAGATGGCTTTGTAGAACTGATTCATCGAAAAACTCTGATTCTACTTATAAAAGAATCAGAATGGTGGATAAAGTTGTTGAAACATATTTATTTGAGTATTTACCTCATAGCTCTATGATATGTTGTCATGGAAGAGATATTATGATCATAAGAAATAGTGGTGCAGATGCACTAAGCATTGGATCAGGTACACCTCAGACATTATTGACAGATAGTTCCCTGCAAGCAAATTAGTTCGAATATAATTATTTGATAGAGATGAATGCTTATAGATGCCAAAAGTCCAACTTGAAATCAAGCAGTAATCAGGAAATTTTAACAAACAAATACAACAAACCACAAACAAACATCTCGTCTCCATACCATTATCTATGCAGAAAAGATTAGATGAACATTCAATATGTAAATCCATTTGAGAGTAATTAAATTAGTGGACGACAACACAACAAAAACATGTAGAGTTACTGACCAGAAAAGCTGCTCCTGTTACATTGAGATAAAGAAAAGCACACATCAAAACAATAAGAAAATTTTTGGTGGAAAAACCTTAATGGTATGGGCTGTGAGAGATTTGGAATTAATTAGCCAGACGCTAGAAGAAGATCAAAAATAAAAGAAAGAAGAACGAGGAAGCTGACGGCAACCCTAAGTCTTTCTACGTTTACATTAGTATAATTTACTTCATTTTAAAATTACTTCTAATAGATCTTAATGTCTTATAGGGTTTGAACTGCATTGAATATATACACTGGTGCGTGTAAGCTTTTATCAAACCCCTCAGTGGCGGAGCCACACTATGCCGAGGGTGTTCATCCGAACCCCTCGGCGAAAAAAAAAACACTGTTTTGAAGGAATAACTTTAATAATAGAAAAAAAAAAAATCAGTTTGAATCCTATTTTCATCTTGCAACTACAAGGAATCTCTTTGTAATAGCATAATAGATTGTTGTTTGTTGATAGGACAAAAAATATATTTCTATCATTTTTTAAAACTTTTATAAATACTCAAGTTAATTATCGCAAAAATCTGTAACTATGTTCTTTGATTGATCGTTATTAATGAACAAAGGGCAAAGAAACATGCAGAAATTCAATGTGTTTTTCCAGTCTATTTAGGTGCGTTACTGCCGCACAAAATATATTTTCAACTCTAAGGTTATCATTTAGGTTGAGTATTGAAATTAAAACTCAAAAGCTTATGTTGAAAATAAAAGAGAAGGAACTTTTTTCTAATTACACGTAATACAAAATGTAATTATTAAAAGTAACTATATGACATTATTGGATTGACTTATATAGTTACTACCCTCTGCTCCGACTGGTGTGTCATCCTGCCCTCCGCTGCGACTTGAAAGACCACGACTTCAGGGTAGGGAGGTTATCATTGGTGACCAGCGAACTAATTTCTTCTATTGGTTCGTGGGGGGTGTCAATGAGGAAGTCCCCCAGGTATGCACAGTCGAGAGGAAGAATTTCTGCAGCAAGGAAACCCAGGTCAATCTCTTGAGTGGTGGAAATCTCAGTGGCTCTCCCTTGACTTTGGAAGGGAAAACCCTCGGAGGTACGAGAAGGGGAGAAGGACGAGTGTGTTGGGCTAGGTAGTGCCATGATTGGATTCAGAAGGCGATTTCTCATGAAAGGAGAGAAATTTGACCTTTTGTGAAGGAAATAAGCGCATAGAACATGTCACGACCTGTCTCGATGGCCGCGACGGGTACCTGGAGCTAGATACCGAGCACCGTACATCATACCATTATCATCTTAACCCATATTCACATAAACCTCATATAACCTGAATTCATATAAGCTTCATAAACATGTACATGCATCCACAAATATATTTGCATATATATATATATATACATCAGGTGTTCCATAACCTTCGTCACCCACATACCAGTATCTACGAGCCTCTAACTGAAAGTATGAAGTCATGACGATGGGACAGGACCCCATCATAAACAAATATATACACAAAAGAATATGGCAAGACGGCACCTCTGATCTATGGAAGCGCTCGGGTGCAAGCTGAGCTGACTCCTAAGCGGGGTCGTCTCTCCGTCTACCCGTGGTCATAAGCACATCATCCCAAAAGAAAAGGATGTCAGTACGAATAATGTACTGAGTATGTAAGGCATACATCTTAAAGTAGCATAAGAACATGGAAATAAGATAAAATGAACAGATAACTGGTAACTGCCTGCCTCTTAAGGCGGAGCCATGCATGCATACGCGTAACATATCATAGTATATATCGCTGCGGAACGTGCAGCCCGATCCATATATTGTCGTGGAACGTACGGCCCGATCCATTATCCACATGGCCCGCGTCCGGGCATCCCGCGTCCGGGATAACATCATCATATGCCAGCTGATCAGGAGGCCATACATTCATAGCATATATATAAAATATACGTAGCATGCATGAGAGCCCAAATAACAGTGCAATCTCTCGGAGTGACATAAGGTCGTACCCCTCCGAGTGCATTATGGCATCATCATCATCGGACCGCGTCTGAGGCTCCATGACGTACCTACGGCCATATGTAATATAGCCCAGACATAATCTGAAGCCATATGCTTTATAGCCTGGGGCCATATGTAATATAGCTCATTGAGACGCGAGCGGTGGCCGTATATGCTTTATAGCCCACTCGTTGCGCACGGAAACCATTTAGAATGCTAGACTTGAAAATCTTTCGGGGTGGAGTCATTATACAGCATCTTTAGGAACGTTAAGCTTTTGGCATTTCTGGGGGTAAAATAGCAACACAGAGGATAACATACATGGAGTCAATGTGTAGGGATCATGCCCTTAATAGAAGAAGGGAATAGCCTCACATACCTTTGTGTTTCCTTATGAGGTCAACTAAAAGCTCTCCTCCCGGCTTACGATTCTACATGTAGGAAAGTTCGTACGAAGGTTAGATTGTAGAAGACATTCTTACATTTAAACTAAAGCGACTAAGGCTAATGAAAATTGGGCAGCATTTCGTTGTTTCGACAACTTTTCCTCATATAGCCAAACAGCTCCCAAACTACACAACAACATCCATCATATCATAATACGCCAATTTCCCTTGAGTTAAACATTATTTAATCTCTAAACTCGTTTCCGGAATTCTCTATAACCATAACTAGAATACAATTCCATACTGCTTTATAATTCGAGTCCTTGATCGCTTAGCATCCTTCGACATGAAATAATCATAATACTCACCTTGATTATGTAAGGATGATCTTTGGATGAAAATACTCCACTTGAGGAGGATCCCACTTGACTATCAATGAGATTTCCAACTTCCGTCAACTTCCCGGAAGCACCTACACCCTTGATTCTACTAACTTTTGGTGTTTGATCCCTTAACTTTCCTACTTGGATGTGTATTAGTGTGTTATGGAGAGGTTTCTAGAGTTTTTGAGGGTGTTTGGATCGTGGAAAATGAGAAAAAGAAGAGGAAACCGTATATATATAAAAATACAATCCGGACCCGACCCGGAATGTACGGTACAATATACGGTCCGTATAATTTATACGGTCCGTATATTGGACCGTATATTCCTTCCGAACTTCGGAATTTTCCCTTCCTTTGGACGAGTTTTACGGCCATACATACGGGCCGTACAAAATATACGGTCCGTATGTGGGACCGTACAATTCCCAGTTTTTCCGATTTCGGTCTCCTCGCTTCGTTTGATCTCGAGTCCTTATGGAACTTTCTTGGTACCCGTGCAACACCTCTTTAACGATCTCACGGACATTATAACTCGTCCTTAAATCCCCGCTAACATTCCTTAGCTCGACGCCCATGAAATCTTTTCTAAGCGTAACATGTACTCTACTTCCTTTCGACGAGTCTAGTTTCCACCAATTTCTACGACTCCACAATCTAATCGTCTATGCCCTAAGGCTGCCAATCGCCCTCTTGTAGTCGTGAAGGTCTCGTGTCCACCTGGACCGACGTCAGTTCATTCACGACGCAACGTCACAGAATGGCCGAAGCGTAACAGAACAGAAGGAAAGAAATAAGTTTCAGGATGTAAAAGATTTGGAAGGATGTTGAGTTTATATATGGAAAGATAATCTTTGACTCACGCGAAACGAGAAGTTGCTTACCGTCTCGAAACGTCAGTCGCCGCCACGTTTAATGGGCAGTGATGACTTTGACAGTTGTCATGTCAATTGATGTGATCGACCGGTTTCGTTTCCCGCATAAAATACGGGAGTATGAACCTTTTCCATTCCTGGTTACACCTATTCGGGTTACTGAAAAGTGGGCGGACAATCTGTATTGGGCTAAATTTGTAGAATACCGCTGGACGAATGCCCTAATGACACGTCTCAATAGATATGATTCAGATACAAATCAGCATCCGGAACCTCCGGTAGAGGTTTAATGATACCGAATAAACCAAAGGGTCCGGTTACTCATAGTAATGAGATAGCACCGGTTGGCAGACAGTGGTCAACCGTTACAAGCAGGCCTTCCCCCTTCCACGGGGCATTAATAGGCTTTATTGCCCTCTTTATTGTCTATCATTACTGTGACATTAATACACATTATTAGTAGGGGCACAATTCGTGGAATGTGTACCCCTGGTCCCAAATATAAATAGGACTTATCATTCCATTATAAAGGACACGAAATCCAAGAGATATATACAACATACATTTCACACTTGCATTGTTCTTAAGTTTCTTTACTATTTTCAGATCCAACAAAGGCCATTAGTAGCTTGACCGGAGCTACCAGTATGATGCTACATCAAGGCTCAAGCTTTTCTTAACTATTACTTTGCTTATATTTCGTTCATATCAATTTAATTATCAATTGTATTACTTTTTCTGGTCACTTTGGTCCATGTGTCCTTGATCACGTACACAAATTCAACTGAACCGATTTTCGGGTAAACAAGAATTTGGGAGAAACGATCCTATGGAAGGGCTCATCTCAACATACCTTGAGCAGCCCGAAGCAAAGATAGCTCCTTGGATTCCAATTCATTTGGCATGAGTTTAACCTACACAATAGGATAGGCACAAAACATTAATTCCCCAAATTTAACATGTCTCTACCCGTCCCCTGTTTCATCAATAACGATAGGTTTGATATGGATTTGAGTTCGTTAAAGTATTGCAACTTACACATAATAAAATTTAACTAATTAAAATCGCATCAAGACTTGTGTGTATTAATGAATTAGAGGCTCTTAATTCCTTCTCTCTACAATCCCAAAGGGCCCAAAATTTTCATGCATGTCTCTCTCTCTCCCGCAAGCCTATATTTATAGGAAGAAAATGCTTGCT
>NC_081350.1:25319053-25352883 GCF_029784015.1 Lycium ferocissimum
CATAAATGGTGGTCAAAGCACCAATTTTTGAAGACATGTGGTCTTTTGGCAAAATAACTTTTCAATATGGCCTTTTGGCCAACTCCCCCTAGAAAACTATGTTTGTAATTATATTTTTCTCCTAGATAAAATTGATTGGTTGAGGTGACAATTTAAGCCTTACTTGTATCTAATGTAGAGGTCCGTAGTGCCAATGAAAAAGAGTAAATGTGTTAAAACACGTTTAGGTTTAGATCAATCTATAATTTTAACGGATAGTTCCAATATGAGTTCATTATAAATAGTTAAATAATCTTATATATATTATATAATTGCAGGCAACTGACCCGGTGACGTGGCAACTCACAATCCAGGGTTCATATTTTTCTAAATTTTGACTTTTCCCTTACTGTTACCATTTATTACCCGCTACATCCACGAAAAACAGCTGAAACGCCGCTTTAACATCTTAGGGTTGTGCCTTTTCCATCTCTAGCGGTTACATATACTTATCAGAAAATAACCCTTCGGGAGATATCAACCTCGAAAGCGCTCATTCCAAAAACTACAATCAAAGCTGTTCGATGTTGGAGGCACTCAATCCTGAGTTGGTTCTCTTCTGCACTTTACCTCTGTTTTTCAATCTTTCAAAGTACAAATTTTAAGTTCTGGACGTGGTTTGATTATTAGAGTTCATATGACAAGCAATTAATGAATTCCATTTATCTTTCTTCCTCAATTTTGGCCTATTATCCATGTCTATATTATACGAGCCGAAGAGTCGCATCAGTTACAAGCCGTGAGGTCAGTTTCTTTCCCCCCGCTAAAATCCTTCTTCTTTTTGTAATGCAAACGGTGGGAAATTGGAGTCGCAGGGATATGGACATGCCCAACATATGTTTGATTTAATTTCTGTTTGATGTTTCAGCTTCATTTGAACAGTGAAGAACTCTTCGGACAAAATGAAGTGAAGTGAGAAGCAAACTGGAATTGCCATCTCTTATGCTACTGCCAAAGTACGCTTTTCACCAAACATTCTCAATCTATTGCTCTTGATTTTCTACTTTTACTCACTACCCATAGCATTAAAGTTTTCCCACCAAATTTAATTATAGCTTATGATGTATGCTTTTCTTTATCTCAGTCTAATAGTTTTTATTTTTTTTAATTTTTTTAAGGAAGTCTACATATTTTTGTACCTTGGCCCAACTTAGATGGTAAACATAACCTACTACATGTAGGTGGTTGTTTGCTTTATCAGAAACACATTATTGGTTCAGTTAAATATTTTTTCCATGGTGAAATTTTGAAGTTGTATTCTCTTTCCAGCCATATCATTCTCTGTCTTAAATTTCAACTGTGGAAATTTCATGTCAACTATTTAATTTTTATTTTTTTAAACTTCTACTGTGAGAGTTACTAGCTAAACATATGTTGTAAACGTTAATTTGCATGTTTGCAGGAGATAGTTTCATCTATCTTATTTTGTCGCGGCCAAACCTGACTTTTGCACAATCCAATAGAGTGTAATGCACTAGCACTTCTTCAGATATAGAAATTTCTTGTGTTTGTGGACCTTTTTGCAAATGATTCTTGATATTGTTTCTGTTATTCTCTATTTCTTTTATTCTTTATTGTTGGCGATGTTTAAAGTAATGAGTTATTATCATTATATGATTTCTTTATAATGATTAAATGTATTAAGTAGTAGGATATTGGAAATCAGGTATTTTGAGGTTGTGTCATATGTACCAAGAGAGGTAGAGGGGGCTAATGTTACACCTCGGAAAATTTTTCGTTGATGCATAGTGAATAGGCGAACGAAGAGCACGAAGTATATGGTGTTTCGATAAGTAAGAAATAACATTTGATGATTCTAAATAAGATTTCAAAGACATTTGAAGTAGGAGACGAAAGTTGCTAAGGAAAGCAAGGTATATGTTATGTGTCGGGCAAGATTTACAAGTATCGAATTAACGATGACTTAATGAATTTTTGGAGAAGAGTTATAATGTCTCTTGGATTGTTAATGAAGTGTTAAATAAGTGTTAAGAAGGTTCCATAAGGATTTAAGAACAAACAAATAAAGGAATTGAGTTTATGGGAACTTTGGTAAAACTTGGCAAAATTTTCGGACAAAATTTTGGTCCACATTGGTGGGGGAATATCTCCTAGAATATGAGGGGTTTTGGTGTGTTTCTTTTTTTCAAATTGAATTTCATCGAGTCTAGTTTCCAACGCAACAAACCGCTCATCAATGTGAGGTCTGAGTAAAAAGTTATGGCCATTCTACGATAGACTGTCTGAGCAGAGAAATCCTACGGACCATTTGACGCCTAGGAAATCCTGCGGTCCGTCAAATGGACCCAGCCCAGCGACAAATGGTCATAGTGACCCATTTTTGACTGGGCAGTTCTACGGACAATTTTGACGGTCCGTAGGAATTTATACGGCCCGTCAAAATGGGCGTTGCCCGACGGATCGATTTTAAGTCATTAAAGGGAGACCCACATTCATTAATTCATTTCATTTCCACACTACTTCTCTCTAGAACCCTCTAGAAATCTCTCTACTCTTCATCCACAAGAAAACAAAGGAAATCAAAGATCAATAACAAGAATTCAAGTGAATCAAGTGTAAGAAACCCATCAAAGTTCATCTAAGCCAAGAAATTCAAGTGAAGGTGAAACTAGGGTTTTTCTTAAGTGAAGTGTTTGCACCCAAGGTTCATTCCTACGCCATCTAAGGTAAGTTTTATGACCTTTCCTTGTTGTTTAAGGTATTTGAAAGTTGAAACACTTGGATTATCTAAGGAAATAGGAAATGGGTCAGAATGGGGAATAGTGTCACTTTTGAGTAAATGTTTGGATTGAGTTATGATTCTTGATACATTATGATTATAATCATGTTATAAATGATATTGAGAACATGGAATAGACATTTTATATGAATGAACGAAATTGTGTGATATGACCATGAATATGGATAAATTGAAGTGAATTGAGAAGTAAGGATAATGTAGTTGAATAAAGGCTATTGTGATGATATGGTGGATATTATTAGGGTCAATGTTTGGGAGTTGATATGGGATATGGAGAAAGTTGTATAAATAAAGGAAATGCTGCCCAATTTTCTCTAGCTTTAGTAAGCACGTTCTTATAATCGATTAGCTAATGATGATGCGAATTCTCTTGAAGGTAGAAACGTGAGCGTTGAAGGAGAACGAGCAAGCGATAAAATAGTTAAACGACAAAGGTATGTAAGGCTAGTCCCTTCTTTCTAAGGCATGACTCTATGGTATGAACCCTCCTATCTTTCTATGACTTCTCTACACATATGTATGTATTGGGAATGATGAGTCTACGTCATAAAGAACTCGGGAGAGGGAGCTAGGAGGTATGTTATAAATGTGATGATGAGCCCAAGTCTAGAGATCCTAAAACTCATGATACAAGATTTCTACAAAGTTAATGACCTTTATACGATTCCTTGCTATTATTCATTGTTGATAGACCCATCATATGATGTTCGTCTCTTTCCTTCCAAGGCATGATTTTCCCCCTCCATGAATCTCCTAAATTCCGAAGAACTAAGAGCCCACGTTCATGAATAGCCATACGAGAGAAAGATAAGACATATATTACGAGCGCGACGAAAATGACGATGAGTCCATGACTATAAGGAGCTACACATGTATAAGATAAAGAAGAAAGATAAGGCAAGTATGAAAATTGTTAATGATAAGTTAAGTCTAAAGAAGTTATAGCCCATGACATGATGTTCCTATAAAGCTAAGGCTGTTATCATTAATCTATTGATGTTGATCATTATATACACTCACCTTATGCTTGTTCCTTCAAGGTGAGGCGAATGCTTTATGAATGCGCCATAATGAAATCGGGGTCCACGACCTTATGTCACCCCGATAAAGTATGATTATCTATGAGTTTCTATGCATACATTATGATGAGCTATGATAAGCATACTATGATGAGTATATTGTTATGGGCATACTATTATGAGCATATGATGATATTACACCGCGCCTATACGGCGGGCACTATACACCATGGCCAAATGGCATGGGCGCACACTAGTGGACGGCATGAGATGATACCCCGGACGCGGGAGGCCTGGACGCGGCTAATGTTATTGATTATCACACCGCACCTATATGGTCGGGCAGCTTATACACTTATGCATACATGACATGATGATGTTTATGAGAGTAAGCCAGCATGCACTATTTCTTTTATGATACAGTCAGTACAGGTTGCTCCTCATTTGATGTCTCCCCTATTTCATTGATGTTCTATTATTGTTTATGCCTTACATACTCAGTACAATATTCGTACTGACGTCCTTTTCTTTGGACGCTGTGTTCATGCCCACAGGTAGACAGGGAGACGTTGCAGATCCATAGGAGCTAGAGCCCTCCTTATTCCGGAGGTGCTATTTTAGGCGTCTTTTGTGTATATATTTTGGGCACGACGGGGTCTGTCCCGTCCTTATGTCTAAGTACTCCGAGTCGTAGATACGCAGTGTGGGTAGTATGGTTCCATAGTCTTCTTGTATATATATATATATTATTTTGATAGCCGAAGGGCTTATGTTTACAAAAAAAAAATGTTTCAAATGTTAATAGTTTTCCATGATTATGAGTATATAGAATGAATGGGATCAGATAAGTAGCAGCATGAGCGGTGTTCGGTGGTTAGCCCTGGATACCCGTCATGGCCCGTAGTTCGGGTCGTGACAGCTAAGTTGCTTAGACTCGGGTGCAGGTATCCGATATGGGTACGGACCCGAGTGTCGAATTCATGCTGAATCTAATTTTTAAGATTCACGGGTGCAGATGCAGGTAGGGATACGGTGCGGGGATTCAGCTAAGAAAATTAAAAATCATAAAAATAGAGCTATAAAGAATACGAACCCTTGAATTCTTGGTTTCTCTCTGTTTGGCCTGAAACATGCGTTCATGAGACAAAAGGACTATAATATTGAAGGTATGTCTTTAATCGGTTTTACCTTCTCCCCCCTGCCAAAAAATATTTGTCCACAGACTCCAGTCAAAGTAGCCAAAGTTGATTGACCGTATCCGAGACGTATCCCGCACCTGCACCCATACCGTATGGAGACGGGTGCGGCATAGAAAACGAAGAGTCTGTGCAACTTAGGGAGGGGGAATGCAACAGAATGGATGGTGCTCAAATTTTCATTTTAATGGAATTCTATAAATGGTACTTGGTGATACATATTAATAGTGATGTAGTTTTAAGTTTTATTCTTACTTGGAGCATGTAAAAAATCACTTCTAAATATTGTTGTCTATTGTTTTCATAGTATAAGTGCGAATTGAATTCGAAAATAGTCCTAGACTACATCCAACTTCGATTTTTGACCTTTTGTAAATATTTTTGTGGCCATCTGAATGTTAGACTATACTTCGTTGCAGATAGTTATCAAAACTATATTAGCTTGCATTGTTAATCCAGGCATGATTTTGGTGATTCAATCTGGTGGTATATCTGCACCTATTCATTTGTTCATTCTTCACTTACAGGTTAGATAGTAATAACTTTATAACAAATTAGCATTTGTATGTTAAGATTTCTCCCACTAATAGAAAGTAGGGGCAAAAATACTTTAGACAAATTTTTCTGATAAACATAATTCAATTCGGGCTTACTACTTTTTTCTACATTCTTCAATATTTTCATCATAGCTTTTGACTCCTGCATTTCTTTCAAACCTCTTTGGAAAACGATTTTCTTGAGCCGAGAGGGTCTATCGGAAACAACTTCTCTACCCCACAAAGGTAGGGGTAAGGTCTACTTACACGCCATCCTCCCCATACCGTCCTTGTGGGACTATACAGGGTATGTTGTTATTGTTGTAGTATTTCTTTTAAAAAAAAAAAAAAAAAAAAAAAAAAAAACAACAACAACAACAACAATTGGCCCTCAACCGAATGGAATTTATTATTTTCTTCTTTCCTAGATGTCTGAGACTAATTACCTTGGTTCAAGGCATTCAAGTTGGCTAAATGTTGAATCATTATATAAGAAGTTAGAGAGTATAAATTAGAAAGCGGTTTCTGCCTTTAAAAAATCATTATATCTGTTTGTATTCTAAATGTTACTGAATTTTGTTTCTTTAGTTCAATAACTACAACAAGGATATCAATTTGTGAACGTTGATTGGTACAGATGATTTGTGTAGGTTATGCAAGTTGAGTTCTGAGGCGCTGTTGAGAAGATGATAGATTTGATTGTCACTAAATTGAAGCCACAAACAAGCAGCACAACTGAAATGGTGAAGGGGAAGGAAATAGTGGTTGAAGCATAATTCCTCAAAGCTTTCATTAGTGTAGTGCCTATTTTAAAAAATTATTTTATTAAGTTGTCACTTACAGTGGTTTTGTTTCTCAAGTTGGAGCAGTAGAATACCAATAGTATTCTAATTTTCTAACACTTTTCTCCTTAGTATAAAGTGTATAATTAAGAGATTTCTTCAAAAAATCAATTTTGAAGAGTTTAATGATGTCATTTGCATGATAGATACTTCCATTAATTTTCTATTGTTAAAGTCAATGTCCAACGTGACCTTATCTTTCGTTTGAATTTTTTATTTTCAAGTGCTTAAGATGAGATTTTAACTTATGAACACTAAACATTAAAAGTATAAATTAAACATGATGTCTTACGGTTAGTGTTTTTACAAGTGATTCGTTTCGTTTGAATTTTTTATTTTCAAGTGCTTAAGATGACATTTTAACTTATGAACACTAAACATTAAAAGAATAAATTAAACATGATGTCTTACGGTTAGTGTTTTTACAAGTGATAATAAGTTAATTTTGTTGTTGAAGTAGTTTATGGTAGAATCGTAAAGAGATGTTTGATTAATGAATATTGGATTTTCATTAGAAAAAAAAACAGCTAACGAAGACATAGTGAAAGCATCTAACAAAAATATTTGTATGCTCTCGCTCATCCATGAGTTTTTCTCAAGCATTTGAAGGGTATATTTTGATTTAACCTTTGCGCGGACATATTCCCTAGTAGTTAAATAAATGGTGGACTTGGTTGAATGTTGAATTATTTGTCCCACCAGAGATCAATTCTCATTCAATACTTTCTTCCTTATCAAAAATTGTTTTTTTCACCTTAAAAAGTTTAAGTTGAATCGTCACACCTCATAGTCGTGTACGTGAAATCTATTGGGCAGTAGTTGGTTAAGTCTAGACGTGGCGCATTCATCTCATGGGTACGAGGGTTGAGTTCATATAATAATCTATGGACGACTCGGGGACCAAGCAAATCAAGGAAATTAAGTTTGTCGAAAAATTTGAAACAGGATTTTGAGTCAACTTTGGAGGGGCATATCTCCATGTGTATTAGGAGTTTTAAGGTGTTTCAAAATCCTAAAATGAAGTTCGTCAAGTCTAGGTTATAATGCAACAAACCGCTTCGATAGGATATCGGAGTAGAGAATTATAGACGTTACAAACGAGCCGATAAAGCGAAATGTGTGGTCCAAAACTAGTGTGCGCCGCCTCAGCCCCTATATAAAGGGTTAAAACCTCATTTTTTTCATCCAAAACTCTCCAAAAAATTCCAGAAAATTCAGCTCCAAAAAGGCTCTCAAATATTACATAGAAGTGAGGATCTTAGAGCAAAAATTCAAGCTCCGGAGTACTAATCGAAGACCGGGCAACTCGTAGTCGCGATTATCATATCGTTTTGTGTTAGAGTTAGCTTGGGAACAAGTGATTATTGAAGATCTTGCCACTTTAGTAAATATAAGGTATGAATCCTTGAATTTCTTCCTTTATTAACCTTGATCAAGGAATAGTTGTAAGAATAAAAGTCATAGTTTGTTGTGTTGAGGTTGTCGGCTTATGGATGAAGTTTGAAGAGAAATTTGTATGAAAAATATATATAATTGTCTTGTGGAATGTTGAGGATGTTGTTGTTAATGTTGTTGGTATTGTTTGGAAGTTGTTTTAGCATTTGGAGGAAGTCGACGATATAGGGAGGTATGAAATTTTCGTAACCTAAATTTAGTCTTCCATAATTAGTACTTATGAGTTGATGGAAAGGTGGTGAAAATATGATTAATGATATATTTCTCGATACATATATATAGGCTCGGTGAAACAAGCCTCGATATAAGGAATTCTTTAAGTGGTGGCTCATAAGGTATGTAAGGTCTTCGTTTCTCTCTTCCCTTGACGAATAATTAGTACATAAACACGAGCGTTCCATAACAAATTCCATTTCATTCTTATGCCTTGTATTTTCAATCTTAAGGTTTTTGTCGTTTGATTGGTTTTAAGACATTATTTCACTCATCGTCATCGATTAATCCTTTGGACTCGATATGAAATCCATAAACTATTCGGGGGTTAACGACCTTATGTCACCCCGAAAGGCCAAGAATCGATCCTTGATTTCTCATTTCAAAACCAGCCTCGAACATGGTAAAGGAAAATAGAGTTCTGGAAAGACTTTTGAAATCTGTGCGGAAAAAAGCCCTAACCTTGTGCTTAAAGCGGAACTCTGCGCAGTCCTTTGTTTGAGGGCGTAGTTGGTAACACTTGCCAATTTTTGTCTTGAATTCCTAAGGTGATACTTATTTTGGGACAATTTTTTTTTTTTTTTTGCTAAGATGACACTTATGTTGGGTCGCAGGGGCGGATTTACTAAGGCCCGTGGGGATGCCACGCCACTCGCAAGCTTCGGTGAAAACGCTATGTATATATGTGTACACACATATCAAATTGTATAAATTGATATACTGCCACCCGGGTTAACAAATGGCTTAATAGTGCCAGCGGCAAAGGGCAATTGTTGCCCCCTTAGTGACCAGGGATCGAGCCTCACCAGCAATCATTTTTCCGCTAATATTAGACAGACAAAGACACGTACATAGTAAAATCTACGAATTGACTCCACAAATTTAGAAGCCCTTTTATATCAGTTGCCTCTTTCCTTTTTTGGTTTTTGTTTTTTCATTTCCTTAATTCCTCTTGAATTTTCTTTTTTCATTTCCTTAATTCCTCTTGACTTGTTTTTAAGGTAATAATACATATTGCTAAATCAATTATATTTAAACAAATTGGAAAGACCTAATATGTGCGCCAAGTTGTTGTAATAATTATGTATTTTCGTTCTATCGTTTTGTCTAATATAAATGGAAAAGACTAATAACCCGACCCGAAGCCAACGTAATCGACCAAAAATTTACTCTATTTGGATTCAAAAATAAAAATGGCACCCGGAGCCTCTGAATCCTGGATCCGCCTCTATTGGGTCGGATTTGAAAATTGAGCAATATTAAAGAGGACTACTTCTCTAATGTTGAGGGCATAGTTGGTAACACTTGCCCATTTTTCTCTTGAAAGTCTAAGGTGATACTCATTTTGGGACAATTAAGATGATACTTATTTTGAAACGGAAGGAGTATGTTTCAAAGGAAGAATGAGAAACTAGGAAAGCTCTTTGCTCTCGTGTTCTCCCAGATATAATAAAGTTTGTCGTCTAAGAAGAATTTTTAATGCTAATCAAAAAATTAAAATTTCATTTGTATAAATTTCTATCTTCTTAAAAAAAGACAAATCATAATTTAAATATTCTTATTTGTATCGTAATTAGTACTTTTAAGATGAAAATTACTCAATTTTATTCATTTAACATTTTATTTCTTAATCTTCTTTACATCTTTATAACAATTGTATGTATGGATTACTGTATGAGTTAACCCAAATGTATAAATTAATTGAGATATACGTTGGTAAGCATATTTTTCTCTCTAATAAAATAAAAAGATAATTCTAAATTCGTATTTGTTTGCTGCTCATTTCGATTAACCAATATTTGTTATAATCGCGCGAAGCGTGGATAACTTCTCTAGTTTTTAAATAAAGATATGAAGAGGTTGAAATTCCATTTTGCCAGTAAAATACAATTACATACTTATTATTTTTTATGCATGTGCATATCTACTATAAGAAAATTGAAATTAGTTGCGAAATATTTTTCGTCGGCTAAGCTGCCTAATTCCATCACTAAACATGATTGCAGATTGTCTAATTTTGTTGTTATCCCATCGGTAATATCTCCTTAACTAAGATCATTGATTTCAAATTTCAATGGTAAAACTAAATCAGTTTTTTTTTTTTAAGTGATACATTTATTGATATACTAGCACCATTAATTACATAGACTGGTCCTTAATTCTGGAATAAGCGGTTCATGATGTCATTGCCAAAAACATGAATATCTAATATATGTATTAATAGTACATATATAGGATGACCTTTTTTAAAGAATTTGAATAGGCCATATACCTAAAACGATTAATGAATCAAGACTAACCCATGTGAATTGTTTGAAGAAGATAAAAGTAGCAAAGGGAGTTAATTTTCACTGCCAATAAAAGAAGACGATTGTGGAAACTTTTAATTTCTACGACCAAATATGAAGAGTAATCCATGTGAATTTGTTCAAAGATAGAAGAAAAGAAATAAATAAGTGATGGAGATTGGAGACGATAATAAATAGAGCCAAATTCAGGCAAACTCATTCACCTCAACTTGTCTAATCCCCAAGCATTATTTTTTCTCCCTCTCAAGCCTCACTTCTGGTGCTTCAAGTTCACAGAGGAACTCTCTTTCTCTTATACAAATGTAAGGGGTAATTTAATTATGCATTTTTCCTTTTGGTTATTGTTATGAATGAATTTGTTTATGTACATATTGATGTTTTTCCATCTCTTTCTTTTCTTTGAAAGAAAAATTCATTGTTTGAATTAGTCCGGACCCAGCCAGATAACAAAAATGTCTAACTTAACAATGATATTAATCTTTTTTTGGACCATATTTTAGTATATTTCTAAGTTTCATTATGTTATGTAAATATGTGCATCCTTTTACAAATATGTGCATGCTCGATCATTTATATATGATAGGCATTATTACTACATGTTTCTTGTAGATTAGATAACATTTTTTTTTTCATTATTTATTTTAGTTTAATCAGCTATTTAAACTTTTGCCTACACAATTTCATCTATTCACAATAAATCATCATATAGAATTATTTTGAAACTTTCATTTAAAGCATACGCGTGTAATTCTTCAATTCACAAAAAATGAATGCCTAAAATGTATATAGAGTCAATTTATGAGTCCTAATCATCAGTTAATAGAAGGGTCCTCAATTAAAGAATTTCTTGATAGAAACGAAAATAATTTACACAGGGTGGTCTTTCTAGCTAGGATAATTAATTGTTTCAATAAAACATCAATAGGTTGACCCTTTTATATCATTTTGATGGAACATGTACGTAAAACGTTAATTGAAGAAACAAGAAGATATGTTGCTCCTATTGAATTTTGCCTGACATAGCTTTTCTTATCATTGGTTACTTCTTTACTATGTATGGATTTTAAATGAAAAATGAAAAATTGTGGTTCTTCAATTTCATATTTCCAGTAATGCACAATTGTTCAATGAGCACCTCAAATCTACCTTTGCACATAAAAGTAATAGAAGAGTTTCTGAGGAAAAGAAAAAACAAGCAGTTCACTCTCATAAACTTCACCTCTACTTGTATCCTCATAAGCATTTTTTGTTTTCTCCCTCTCTAAAAACCTCCTTTCATTCTCTTTATCTCAGCCTTTTTAAGAAGCTAGAAAAAGTTTCTTGCTGTTAACAACATGTAATCCTCATTCCATGTTTCGTCTTTGTATCTGTTTCTTTTTGTTTCATTATAATTAATTGTAATGTTTTTTCTCTTCTTCTTGTTTTAACTAGAACTTGGCAATGCCTTGTGTAATTAGACTTCTTTTTGTTTGTTGTAGGAAGACAACACATTTGTTGGCTTTGCTAGCATGTCTACCAGTATTGTGTCCAACTGTTCTCAACGGCGCAGATGATCTATATGTCAATGTCACAATACTCGAAAGCGCAACTGCCCAAGGCGCAGGTACTTTTTACTTATACATAAATATTATCTTCCTGAATTTGTAACAGAAAAGAAAATCATATGCATTTGTATTGTTTTTGAATCGTCGACAGTATGCCTAGATGGAAGTCCACCAGCCTATCATCTAGATAGAGGACATGGTAGCGGAGTTCGTAGCTGGATTGTCTACTTGGATGTTAGTTGCTTGATTAATTCTTCTTGGTCGTTTTAATTAATTTTCATATTATAACTAAGACACCAAATTAAACTTTTACCAACTCCGGAGAAATTTCATATTTATAGGGAGGTGGTTGGTGCAACTCTATCCCAGATTGCCTTGATCGTTCAACTAAGGACTTAGGTTCTACAAAAAGGATGGATCAACGAAGTCTTTTTAACGGGATACTTCATAATACCTCCGAAAAAAATCTAGGTGAAGCTCATATATATTTCGTTAATTCATACGCACTATGTAACTTCTCCTCTGTGTGCATAATTTTTACCCACTTCTTCTAACTTCAAACAATGTTGGAATTTGGTAGAGTTTTACAATTGGAACAAGGCGAGGGTGAAGTATTGTGATGGTTCATCTTTCACGAGTGATGTTGAACAAGTTGACCCTGTAAGAAATTAGTAAATACTACATATGTCTCTCATGTATACTCATAATTAATATCACTGATGATTTAACTTGGTGATAAATCTACATTAGGACAAGAAGCTGTTTTTTAGAGGGGCAAGAATATTTAAGGCTATTATGGAAGATTTATGGAGCAAAGGAATGAAAAATGCTGAAAACGTAAGATCCTATTTTTGGAAACTGGATAAGATCCTATTTTTGGAAACTGGATGGAGCTCCATGTCCATCCTTCAGTGTTTTTGTTCTTTTCTTTGAGCTATAATTTCTCGTGTGGTAATTTAATGCAATTTCCAGTTACAAAAAGCATTATAGAGTATAAATTATACGTCACTTATATTCTACCTTACTCTACTAATTAATCTTGAATACCAAAAATGCAATGTCAGGCAATTCTATGCGGAACTTCAGCCGGAGGGTTGGCAACAATCTTAAACTGCGACAAGTTCAAATCCCACCTGCCGAATGATGCCACAGTAAAGTGCGTCGCAGATGCTGGTTTCTTCATCAATGGGTGAGCTTTTCTTATTTTTACATTATGTGATCTCAAGAAAATGATACTCTAATCTTCTATTAACTTTATTACTGTCTCAACCCTTTGGGCATGTTTCACAATTTATGCAAGAAGACAGCCTCTGGTGCTTCATATATTGAAGAGATGTATAGGAGAATTGTTAACCTACATGTGAGTCACATTAGAAATTTTGGTACGCTTAAGAAGTAGATGCAATTTAAATCTTTTGCTTTACTATAATAGCTTTTTCTATCTCATTCTCAGGGATCGGCTAAGAATTTGCCGTCAGCTTGCACGTCTGTAATGGAACCAAGTCTAGTAAGAGTTTAAACTTTGGAAGCGAAAATGATTTCTTTATTTATGCAGGAGAATAAATATTGACCTCTAATTATAACATTATTTTTCCTAATTAATGATATATGGTGCAGTGCTTTTTCCCTGAGAATATCGTTCCATACGTTCAGACTCCACTTTTCATAATCAATTCCGCCTATGACACCTGGCAGGTCAAGGAGACAAATGCTAATTTCTCTTAGTTTTAAGAATGTTATTGTTACACCGTATTTTTGCTGATCATGACATGTACATCGCCATAAATGGAGTTCATTCTAATTTGGGAAGGTACAAGCCATGAGAAATATGTAACAACGAAGAAAAAACGAATTACGATCTCGTAAGTCATAATCCTATTTTGAAACACGAGAACATGGCCATTATTAGGATAATGAGTGATTAATATAATGTATGGAGAGTTTCGGAATATTTCGAGATCGATCAAATTGAAGAAAATAAGTTTTGATTAAAATTTGATAGAATTCCATGGATTTTTAGTCAACTTTGGAGGCTCATATCTTATAGTGTATATGAAGTTTTAAGGTGTTTCAAAAGCCTAAAAATGAAGTTCGTCGAGTCTAGTTTGTAATTCAACAAACCGCTTGTTTTAGGACCTCGGAGTAGAGAGTTATAGACGTCTCAAACTGAACTATTCTCAGAAACAGGACTTAAACCGTACGTATGTAGCTACAGTACCGCTCTCCAAGGTTATTATAAAAGGGGTCAAAACCCCATTTTCATCATCCAAAATGCTCTGAAAATTTCCATTCAGCCAAAAAAAAAATGTTTCTTATACACACATTTTTGAGATTTTGAGCAAAAATTTTATGAAATACAATATCTCGGGCAACACGTACCATTATAATTTCGTTTGATGAGTTTGGAAACAAGTAAAAGATCTTGTTACTTGAGTAAATACAAGGTATGAATCTTCAAATCTCTCTCTCTTTATCAAGTTTGATTAAGGAATAATTGCAAGAATTAAGTTATAATTTTTGTGTTGATGTTGTTGATTTATGGATTGAGTGTTGAAGAGAAATTTGGATGGAAATACATATATTTACCTTGTAGGATGTTGGGTATGTTATTATTGATGTTGTTAGTGTTAATTGCAACTAACGGAAATAAAGTTATTTAATCGTCGTATTGCAAGTGGGTTAGTTAAGAAATTTAGGAAACATCGTGTGGATGTTTTAGGAGCATATTGATATGGAAATGATTTATTGATGTTGGTATTGTCATTGTTGTGTTGGTTGTTGAATTGGAATTTCGGGCTAGGCATATAATGTAGATTTCAATTTAGTCTTGTCTAAAAGGATTTTAATTAAAGTTTCGAGACGATTGTATGATGATGATTCTAATAATAGTATGAATGGTTGTATATAGATTACGAGGCTACGAATAATCTTCAGGGTATTGATTTGAAATAAGTTGGAAGTCGAAAATATCTTTCATATGTTAAGGCTCGTTTCCCCTTTATTTCAAAGGCATGATCCCTAGATTATGTTTCCATAAATGATTCCAAGTTCTCCATGTTATCAAAAGTTAAGGAGTCTAAGATCCCGAGGCATGATTTCTCTATGATATTCCATAAATATTTTCCGAAATATTCATATGTTCTTTTCCAACCCAAGGATTGTGGCTATGTGAGCCCTTAATGAAAGATGATGAAGAGAATATTATTATGATGACTATGATGAGAATGGTTTCATGTTTAAATGTTCCAAGTTTACGATTTCAAAGACATATTCAATGTTGACATTTATATTTCTCAATTTATTCATGGATAAATAAATTCCCCAAGTATATGAATTGATGCCTTATGAGATTTATAATTGTATTCTATGTCTTCTCTTAATGCTATTTTTCATTGATAGTCTCAATAATAATTGTTCCTCAGAAGAGATTATGATGATTATTCCATAATATATTCGGAGGCTCAACAGATAGATGATATAGTTGAGTGTTATGAATATATATATATATGTATTTTCTCACACCGAATTATAGTAAAACTAGGTAATTGTGCACACATGAGATTATAATTCTCAACTAGACGCGGGCTTGATATTACTCTATTGTGGGCAACACACCGAGCCTTCTCCGGGCATGTTACTATAATATAAAATTGAAAGTTTTTCTTAAAGAATAAAATATACATCCATAGGTATTCGAGTTTATCATTTATTATTTTTCATATACTATTTTAAATTGCTATTCATGCCCATCTGAACCAAATTCACGTTTAAATTGCTTTCATTGTGCACCAGTGTAACAACAACAACAACAACAACATGTTCATGGATAAAATTCCATTTCCTTCCGTAGTGTTGTCTAGTCGAGCATCTATGTTATGGTATGATGATCTATATTAGAGACTTTATCTTGTAACGCAGTCACGTATATACCCCATTTTAGCGGCTATTTAAGCCGATGTATCCATTATGTATTTCTTTATAGATCTCATATGACTACGATTCTATTTATTTGAGATAAACCAAAAGAATGTTTGTCGAGAAGCCTAATTATTTTAAAAAGGTCTATTAGATACCTATTTTAACTAAATAAATGCTTAAAATTAACTCTAATTAATGGTCTACTGACAAATGTGGTATCGGGTAAGGGTTTTTAATTATCCTAAAGGAAAGAGTCTTGTTTATGGGTGTGAAGATCCGTTACACTTATAAACAAGAGGGCTTAGGAATTTAATCAAAAACAAAATATTTGCCTTAGATCGTCAAATAAATCATAGGATATGACATAATTTAGGAAACACTTATTATCCTGGATATGAATGTGAGACGAAGTTGCTTCAATTAAGTCATTCAATTGAAAGGTTGTTTCTGTTTCATTAACATGGATAGATGTTGATATAAGAACTTGAGCCAGATATTATGGTATTGGTGATTGCTCGAAAGACATTTTTGGGCTGTGTGCAAAAAAAATTACAGGAAAGACTTAAAATTTTTGAAATTGAATCATTGTCCTTTTGAGAAAGAGTAAAGAAAATTGATTATTTAAGAAGTTTTTAACTTGGTTTTAAAATTGGGACCTATTGGACCCGAAAGTTTCTTTAAATGTTATGCCAAAATAATTCATTCCAATTATTCAACATTCTTCACTCCAGATTAATAACATTTTGGTTCCTCCATACCTTGATCCTCAACATGCCTGGAAGGATTGCAGTAAGAACATAAATAATTGCACATTTGGCCAACGTATAATTGTTCAAGGTTAGCATTTCTCTTTGATTAACTAATGTATACCTTCCAATTACACACATGTTCTTATCCCGTTCTTCTCCTTTGATTTGTTTTTTTTCTTTTAATTTAGCCTTTGGATGGAGTTAAGACATTCAAGGGACTACACCCTTTCTTTTACAAGAAAGCAATTTTCTCACGTCTTGCTATTCTCATAGGTAGCATTCTAAAAATTGGTTCAGCACTAGCTCTCCAAGGTTACTTCATAAGGTAATATTTGTTTGTTTTATCCATATAATGTTTGAATACACACATTTTTGTTTTTGAATTTTATCATATGCCTACCATTTTAGTTTTGATGAGTTCATAAAAAAAAACAAAAAAATTAATTTCTTGTAACATTTATTTGTGTAGAATGAATCAATGGTTGGTACTTTGAGAGAAAAATCAATATATAGACATGGATCCCTTGTGTGAGATTGTATGTTAAGTTAGTGAAATTCAATAATGAATAAGCTTGTAGATGCTGTCCCTGCTACTTATTTGATGGTGCGTAGTTGTTGACGAGTAGCTGACATTTGGAGCAAAGAAAGGTTTTATGTTTTACACCTATGTCCTATTAGATTTTTAGCCGAGTTAAGTTTTAATGTATTTCAATTTAGTCTTGTCGACTAAGCTAAGTTAAGAGATTGTAAAATCCAATGTTGTACTAAGAATTAGAAGGATATATAAATTTATTTTATTGTGAATGAAAAATATTTATCCTCCTTGCTTTCAGTCCTCTTCTTTCCTCTTTCTTCTCTCTTGTGATCGGTTAGTACAGCTCATACTTTTGAAACAAGTTATAGCGATCCCAATAAAGAAGAAGAGAGAAATTTATAAGATTCAAATGCTAATGCACCTTCATGGCCATAGAAGACATATTCAATTTACATTTTACCTTTTAGGAAAAATAAATCATTAATTCTTTTCTACAAAAACCATCAATAATTTCGTCTCTCTTCATTGTTGAGTATTTACTTTCAATGATGTTTCAGAAGAGATTAATGAAGTTTTGATGTACACATCAACATATAGATGATATAGTTGAGTGTGAATAATATATATGGTCATTGAATTAGAGTAAAACTAGGTAATTTGACCGCATGAGATTATAATTCTCAACTAGACACGCTTGTATTACTCTATTGTGCAACAGAAGTTTCCATTATAATATAAAATCGAAAGAAAAGAATAAAATATACAATCCATAGGTAGAGTTCATTAGATGGACACATCTTTAAAAACAATTAGCCCTCTGAACCAAACACGTTTAAATTGCTTTATTGTGCACCAGAACAACAACAACAACATGCAAAATTTCAAAAAGTCCAGAGAAGATGTCTATCTTACGGATTAGAAGAGTTATATTGTATCATTTCCTATAAAGTAAGTACTATATTGGTGATTCCTAAATTATTTAGATTAAGGAGTCGCCACCTAATTATTTTAAAAAGGTGAATTAGGATACCTATTTTAACTAAATAAATGCTTAAAATTAACTCTAATTAATGGTCTACTTAACTAATGTGATAAAGGAAAAAAAAAAAAATTATCCTAAAGGAAAGATTTAAGCATTTTAAGATCTGAACTACGGCTTCCATTTTGAATTAATCAAAAACAAAATATTTGCCTTAAGGCGTCAAATAGGCGAATAGTTAATTTAGGAAACACTTATTAACCTCGAGATGAATTGAGAAAGTTGCCACTTATAATTAATAAAAAGGTTTTCCTATTCAAGAAGGTAAGATTAGCCATCTTAAAGTCGAAAGACATTTTTCAAAAAAAACAGCAAAGACTTAAAAGCAGATCATTTCCTTTTGTCAACTTGTAAAGAAAATTACATGACTATTTAAAAAGTTTTTAACTTGTTTTTAAAAATAGGCAGCAAGAAAGTACTTAAAAAAAATGTTTGCCAATTGAATCAACATTCAGAGTTTTAACCTTCTAGAGACTAAATTTCCATTGCTTTCACGTGAAAGAAATAAATCAAATTCCATTTTCAGATTGCTTCTAATTCAAATTAACCTTTTTGATTATTTAAGAATATCCCGCTTTCCTCTTTTCTTTTATGTTCTAAGGCTAACAATGTTAAGAACACACAATTAGAAATAAGAAAGCAAAACGAGTTAAATAATCATCTTAATCTAAAATGCTATAGTATTTAAATCGAAAAACTGAGTCGAACAAGTGGATTTTGGATCTGAGATCAAAATCCAATTTTTTTTTTAATAAATGACAAAGGTTGCTTTCGTTGTATTATGGCCAAAGACTATGTCCATGTTTACTTGTCTATATTTGCTCCTGGGGACACTCTTAATAAGCATTAAATAAAATGAGAAATAAATTAGCGAGTACTTAATAATAAGTATAAAATGAGAAAGTTGGTCTTGATTTTCCCAACTATATAACTTAAGAAAAGTGGATATATATTTTTAGTATAATAGACAAATAAAAATGGATTAGTCCTTCAGTATTTAAAAATTTATGCTATTCATTTTTTAAATAATCAATTTAAATCACTTTGATACTTAAATTGTGATGGAAATATATGTAACAACTAACAAGTAAACACAACAAGTGACAAAGATTTCCTTATCCAAGATTTATTTTGAGAACTTCAGTTTAAACAAGAGGACAATACCTAACGAGAGACCATCACAACCCAGTTTTTCTATTATTTTTCTTATTTTACAACACCGGTGTTCAAAACACTTATTGAACATGATTTTAAATTTGCAAAGTCATTTTTTAATATACATAAGAGATGCAAGGTCCTAAATACAACAAAAAGTGATTTTCATTCATCATCCAATTGTAAAGGGTGTTACACAAAAAGTGTGATTCTTTATTTAAGATGTTAATTAGAAACAAATTGTTTTTTTTTTAAAATGTAATGCTATTTTGCAAATTAAAAAAAAAGGCTTATTAATACATGGTTTCTAAATATCTAACAAGGAAAGCTCAATTATACATATCAAAATAGTGTATCATAATTGTAGTAAAGGAAAAAAAAAAAGAAACCAAGGGAAAGATTTAGGCTTTTAATAGACCGGCTTCCCATTTTCTTGTCTAACTCTTGCATTAAATGATTGTACTGTAACTTAATAACAAAAAGAAACATCCTAGAGCGTCCAACCTAGAATAATGAAAGTATATCAATACATTAAAAGGAATACATGGTGTTAGAGCTTCAACATTATGGGGAACAGAAGACCATACATTCATTCCATTAACGACACCTAAATATATTGACTAACACTCATTCATATATCAACTTCAGATGAAAGCATGCTCTTTGAGAGTTTTAATGCTTATAAAAACAAGTGAGTCCTAGGAACATAATTTTTACATGGGCAGCAGCTAATGAATATTCTTAATAAAGCAGCAAACACAAAATGACGATTCATAGCAAAACACAGAATGACGATCCATACTCACAGCACCAAAGATTTAAAACAAACATGTAGGATATCCCTTTTCATGGATAGAAAATAAACAAAGCTGAAAGAAACTAACAACATTTCACAATATACGCAGAGTCATAAATGTGCTGAAAACTACAATTAAAAAAAGGCAGAATAGATCGGGATCCCCCTGAACTTGTCGATTTTTATTCAAAACAGACACCTAAACTTTACGTTGGCCTAATTACCTCCCTAAACTTGAAAATATGATAGGCACGCCCCCCCCTGGGCACTGACAACCCATGGAGGTGGTCAACACGCGCTACCACATGGATTCTTTTGTCCATGTGGCATTTTTTAAAGGATAAAATATATATTTTTTTACTTTTTAAGTTCAACAATTATTTGAATCATCTTTTTTGGGTCAAATCTATAAAAAAAAGAACTTGAAAATATTTTGGCTATAATTTTTTTATTTGCCTAAAGATAATGATATTCTAATAAAGTTATTTTATATATTTGGCTAGGAAAAGAAGAAATACACAGTAAGAACAAATAATTATTGAATCTAAAAAAGAAATCAAATAAAATATTAATCAAATATTTTACGAATTTGACCCCAAAAAAATAATGCACAGTTGAAATAAATAGTACTTGCATGAAAAGAAAAATACACAATATTTTTGTAAAAAATACACCGTCTAAAATTCATTACTTTTGCTAAACCTTATTTTTATTTGAATAAAATAAATAGAATTTCAAGTTGAAACTTTCAACTAAGTTATTTAGATTTGGATCCGAAAAAAGAAAATACATAGCTGAAATAAATAATCATCATATCGAAAAAGAAAAAACACAATTGGGATAAACTATGCAATGTATAATAAGAAAAAACAATAAGAAATACAATTGGATCAAATAAAATCATTATATTGATTATGTGGCAATTAATAGTTGAAAAATACCCCATTTGGAAGCTGATTTTTTTATTTTTCACCCTTCCACACGCCTAAAAGAGAGTGTATCCACGTTCTTTGCCACATCAGTGTCTAAGGGGGTCCAAGCTATCATATTTTCAAGTTGATGGGGGTAATTAGGCCAACATAAAGTTTAGGTGTGCACTGAATAAAAATCGACAAGTTCAGGGGGGGTCCTAGACCATTCTGCGTAAAAAAAAAAAAAAAAAAAAAAAGGACAGTTTGCCGACCTTTTGCGGTGCAGTGAACGGGGGCTTTGGATCTCCGACTCACCCTCGAAAACGAACGATGCTCAGATCCGAGATAAGAAGGGAACGAATACTAAGTGCCTTGAGAAAAAATGATGAGGATAATGCTTTCAAAGAGAGAAGTGGCGGCCCCCCAAAAACTTTTTATTTATAGAATAGGATTAGGGTTCTAGGACGTTTTGGGCGGGATTTAAGCTCAATTCTTGGGTTTCAAAATGGCCTCTTTGGTAGATCTGAGGCGACATGGAAGAGAAAATTGAGGGGACAGAGGTCTTGATGCCAAATATGGTGAAAATGCATCAACTAAAAATGTAAACCTTTTACCTTGCCTTGTTCTATAATGGAAAAGAGGAAAGAAATTTGAATCGCTTTGTCAGCCATCTCTGAATCATTTTGTTTTTACCCTCACAAAGGTTTTCTTGGAATGGATATATGATCTCTGCCTTTGGGATATGAAGGTCAAACATTTGTTAAAATGGAGAAAAATGCCAAAAGTTTTTTCTGCCATGGCAGAGAAAGGAGGAAGGTGGCAGGTGAGAGGCAAAGAAAGAAAACCCTAAGATTTTTAGGGACTCAAGGGTACTTTGGGATTTTTAAGTGGATTAAGTGAGGGCAAAATAGGTATCTTACAATAAAAAGGAATTTAGGATTTTTAATTTGAATTAAATGACCAATAAAAATGTTACATGTGGAGGGAAGGTGCTGGGCGTGTGCAAGGTTGTGAGAGGCGAGTGGTCAGCATGTGTTGGTTGTATGCTTCTGACCGTTTGGCGCCTAACTAGCACAGACATGGCGCTCGCGTGGCGTCCACGTGGAGAGGAGAGTATAAGAATGGGTTGTGTAGATTGGGCTTCCTTTTGGGCTATTGTTGGCCTAATTAAGAATCAGATATTATATGAATTGGGCTGAAATGAAGTCTTTTGACATTGGATTGAAAAATGTAAAACTTACACAAATAACTACCTTTTAATAGCTTCTAACAAGTTATAGCTATAAGTTGAAGATTTACAATTCGTAGCTGCTTTTGGTTGTATTTCGCCTTGTATTCGCGTTTTTGAAATACAAAGAAATACGAATAAATACAAATATTTGGTTGAGTAAAAAAAAAAAAAAAAGGCTATATTTATGGCAATAAAAATCTTTTTCAAATTATATGGTAATTTGTATTAATGGTTCCATGATTCACGCAAACCTCATGAGGTTTTTGTTGTATTCGGTTGTATTTTGCGTTTTTGAAATACACGAAAATACAAAATTTGGCAGAATAAAAATAGGTTGTATTTATGGAATATATTCTCTTCTTTCATTTTAAATGGTAAGTCAAATTAAATCAACCATGTATCATGCATGACGGCTGAAGATCCATAATAACCCACGTTTCTCTCTCCAAATTACTCCATTCCAAACTTTTAGAAATACTTCCAAATACAGAAAAATATACACTAGATTACAATGAAATATGGTTGATTGTTTAAGAAATATAAAATTGCAGTATGCATATATACAATGGAATATAATGAAATGTATCAAAAACTGTTTCGTAAATTAGAAATACATTGAAATATAGCGAAATATACTGAAACAAAGACACTGAAATATACAGAAATATACTGAAACAGTACATTGAAATACACTAAAAAAATGACGAATATACATTTTCTCCTTCGAAATACAAAGCGAATACAAAAAAAATACACTACAAGGAAAGATATTTTCCTTCAGGTGACGTCTATCTATTTAAGGAAAGGCCATTATCGTCCTTTCACCTTTACTCCTTGCCCAAAACCTCAAAATCGAAACCTGCCAATGCCGCCATATCGTTCTTCACATAATATTCCTTCTATTCTCTCATAACATTAACACTCTTATACTACCAAAAATTCTTCATTAAACATTCGTTAATTAGGGTTTAATAACTTAATTACAATGGGTTTTTTTTTTTTTGGGAGATGGAGATGGTAGTAATACAAAAATTCTTCATTGAACACTCGTTAATTAGGGTTTAATAACTTAATTACAATGGTTTTTTTTTTTGAGTTTGGACTTAAAAAATCCTATATTACTTGTACGACCGCATATACTTGCGTGTGCGTTTGGGAGCAATAGACCCGTACCTCTTTTACTCTCAGCAATCGTTTAGGTACATAGCCCATGTATTTTTTTAGAAAGGCCATATATCCTATGTAATGCTACTATATGTTAGATATTGATGTTTTTGGTAACGACGTTATGAGGTATCTTCCAGAAGGAAGAAGGACCACTCTATGTAATGCTGCTTGTACATTAATCTATAAATATTCCATTTTGCATAAAAGTATAACTCTTAAGAAGGAACTCCCAGTACTCAGCGACAAAGAGATAATTGTATTTTGCTAGAAAAACGGAATTTCAATCTTTTCATATGTTGATATCATCATTTAAAAGTTCACATTGTTAGTAATCTATATATAATATAAAGCTAGACATAGACAAAGTGATGTGGCACCTCTCTGTAGCCACCATTCCTATTTATCTTTTATCTCCTCTTTTTTTTTTTTTTTACACCTTTTTCCTATTTTCCCCTTATTTTCTAATTAAAAGATTAATAATATTCTACCGTATTTATTGAGTATCATTAATCATTAATTATTAATAATTATTGTAAGTTAATGGAGATTGAAAAGGCCCCATCAGCTTTCAAGTTTGTCCATCGTGCCTTTCCCCATTATCAAATTTGAGGATATTTATTTCATATATTGTAACCTCTATGTTGATCAGTATCATTAACTATTAATAATTATTGTAAGTAAATGGAGGAAAAAGTACTTCATCAAGCGTGCCTTCTGCCCATCACCAAATTTGACGATATTATTTCACTATTTATTGTTAGAATTTGCATTGCTTGGACTCCCATAGATTCTTCATATTTTTTAAAAGTACTTTTGTATGCCTTCTAAATTGCCATCAGAATGTGTCTCTGCATATATGAGTTTGGGTGATGAAATTCTTGTGTTATTTCTTGTTTCGGTAATGAATTCGTCATTTCTTAATTTGTTTTTATCTTCTTCTATTACATGCGAGAGCAGTTTTTGTAATGTTATATTGTCTCTCTATATTATTTTTTGATAAAATCAACTAATTGTCATGTCATTCTTTTTTTGTTATTCTGTAAACGTGTAACTTTTTTTTATGATGCTATAGTTGTGCATCCTAATTAGTTCATCAACATCCAAGACAAATCAAATGATGTAATATACGCGGTGGCAAGATTTTAATTTTATGGAGGCAGGAATCAATATTGTACATATATCCAACTATCAATATGGAATTAAGCACCGCGATTTAATAATAATGCTTAATTATCCTTGTGTTTCTGAGTAAAAAAGAGCTTACCAGTTACCTTGTGTTTTAGGATTTATGTGAGAAAGCTTTTTAAAGATAATGAAACTTTAAACAACGGGCTGAGAAAAAAGAGAACTAAAGATTAAGCAAAAGATTATAGTGTTAAATTAATGAGAGAATTCAGTGATAGTTGTTCTTAAAAATGTTGTAGTTAAGTTGGGGTTTATGATAGTCCATTATGGATAGGAGAAGGGACTATTGTTCTTTTGTATTTAATTTCATAATATTTATTGTTTATCACATAAGGTTCAGCCCTATTACTCCATCCAAACCCCATGAATTACAAAAGAAATTATGAGATTTTTAGATCCATTTTTGTTTCTCAAAGTTTTTTCAATCTTTGAAAGTTGTATGATATCTCTGTCTCTATCTATATGTATATATATTCTTCTATAATTTTTATTTTTTTTTATTTTTTTGCTAATGGAAGGAAATTTTATAACTGAAGTAAAAACAGAAGTAAAGACATGGTTTGTGCGTTAATTACATGGAATAGTTCTAAACGAACTTATTCCTAAAGAGTCACCGCTAGATGTTGAATTAAGAAAGATGGGGGACAATCCCAAAAAATAAATTTTCCCATAGGTTGTCTTCTATAAGTTGATATATATATATATATATATATATATATATATATATATATATATGATGCGGGGGATATTTCAAGACTTTTTGTTGTTGTTGTGATGTCATGTTTTGCATTTTTTATTTTCTCTAAGAATATTGGTGATGTTTTTAATTGTTTTAACTTTTAATTTAGTTTTCGAATATTTTAAGGTTTGAAATATACGTACATAAGGGTTGAATTTATAAACTTATATGTTTAGTTTATCTTATGAAAATCAAAAGAATACGTTAAATTCCACAAAATATATTGTGATTACTTTTAATATTTAAATATTTGGAAAAAAATCATAAATTTAATAAGTTTTTTATGACAAATCCACTAGTCATTGATAACTTTCTTCCTTTAACAAACGACAAGGACATGATACATGACGTCATGTATGCTTTAAATGTAAAATTCAATAACTTTTTAGGCAGTCACTTATTGAATTTGAAGAATTACCTGAACATATGCAATTTAAAAAATCTGTATAATGATTACTAATTGTGAAATTGAAAAAGTTATAGACGGTTCAAGGAGTGACTAAACCAAAAGTGCAACGAAAAAAAATATTATCGTCTAACCCTATATGATATTTATAGTAATAATACCTACACTACTGATTATATAATCCTTAAGAACAATATAGTTTGAGCATAAGAAAAAAGATAAACATACTAAAGAAACGTTAATTGAAAAATACCTTTCGTAATAATGTACGTGAGTGTATGTTCTATATACTTAATGTGGAATTCAAAAATAAATATCATGTTATAGCCACATTAAGTGAAAATTCTTCAATTTTTAAAGGTGGAAAAAGACGTTCTCTCTTACTTAGGCCTTAGGGTGAGGGGAAAGATGGATTTTCAAGTATCACCTACTCTTAAAAAGTGTTGATGAGGATAACAATTACAATACGACATGATATACCATAATCTGTCATTTTTACTACTGTAATTTGAAGTCTCTTGCGTCAATCTCCTCCTATCAACGATTTTGTATGCAGTTATTATTGTGAATGCAAAATCATAAAAATTTACTCGTACCGGATATTTATACCATACCATTATATACATGATATATGTTTGTATATTCACTTCTATCACTTAACCATGGTTAATGTATGAGAAATAACACTCTATGGTTATTTGGAGAAAATATATACCCGAAATGACACCCATATTACTAATATTACCCGACATGACCCTTTTATACATTATTATACACTTTTATACAGGTTTATACATTATCTATGTTAAGTGTATAAATGTTGTATATCATTTGTATAAACACTATTGCTTTAAAAAAATGGCTATGCGGATGTAAATTAAAAATATGGATAAGTGGATATATTATTTTATGGTGGATTGTATATTATTGAAATTATCTCTAAATGTATATTATAACTGCCATTACTTAACCATGGTAAGTTGAATTGTTTGGTGTAACCCGATGCGAATAAATATTACTACCATGAAAAGAGGCTGAGCATGCAAAACGCTCAATGCTTGGAAATAGTAAATTAATAATAGTAGATAGATTATTTTCTGTATTACTTCCTCGGTTTCCTGTTACTATTGCAGTATCATAAGAATAAATTTTCTTTCGGTGAATCAAGAGAAATTTATTTATTTATTGTTCAATTTTACTCTTATCATTAAGTGACTATCTTTCAGACTTATTAAAGTACTAGTAGTTAATATAAATAATATAATAAGATAAATACTTAATAAGGGGACGGAGTTAGTAGTACTTCATTTTATAAGCGGATTTTTACACTCTATGATAAATTAGGCAAAATAATTTACCCGTTTTAGCCCATATATGATTTGTTACCCTATTTAGCCATCATCAGTTCCTCCCCAACCTCCCCTCAGATTTCGCCACCACATATTCTGCCACTGTGTCCATGTCGTCGGTGACTTGCTGCTGCAGCACCACGCCCCTCAGCCATAAAAAGCGTCGGTGACTTACCGCTTCTTTTTATTTTTCTTTTTCCATGATTCTTATATTCAGATATGTAAAGATTACATGTAAATATGATATTTTTTAAGAATATGTGTAGATTTGAAGCTATTCAAAAAAAAGATTTGACCGATTTCGGATGGAGTTTCGTAGTTGAAGTTCGTAGGGGATCAAAATTAATTTTTGTATAATTTTGTATAACAGTATAAAAGTGTGTATAAATATCTCTTATGCACCTTTATACAAGGTTGATACATTATTTACAGTAAGAGCATAAAGTCGTATATTGTTATATAATGTTATGTACTGTGTATATAAATAATATTCCGGAAAAAAGTTGGCTATGTGAATGTAAATTAAAAATATGACTACAAGGATATAATATTTTATGTTGAATTGTATATTATTGAAATTATCCCCATTTATAAATTCTTCCTAATTCACACAATTTTTAAGTGGGATGGTATCTACACCCATCCCAGAACGCTAACATTTTCATTAATATTTGTCCAAAAATTTTTGTTCCGATTAAAAAGCGATACTCCTCATTCCAACAACAATCATTAGGTGCCAATCTCCGTCACGTCTTTTCTCTCTTTGAAGTTTGAAAAATATTCACATGGGTTCCATAATCTTCTTCTTTTACTGGCGGTGAAAATTAACTCTTCCTTACTCCTTTTATCTTCTTCAAACAATTCAGATGGGTTGGTCGGAATCTTACTATTTGGTAGTACAAATTAAATTTTAACGTATACGTATGGTTTTATACTATAATGTAATTTAATATGCTATATCAAGTTATTAAAAGTCATTCTTCTGAGATTACCAGTCAATGCTTATTAAAAATACGAGGAAAGTTTTGAACTCTGATACATTGTGCTTGAATTTCACATGTAGAGGGTTTTCAAACTCAAGTAAAGAGTCCTAAAGATCGTGGTTCTGATAAGGTGACCACATATACCATACAACGGTCATGCTGATTGTACGTACAAGAACGACAAGGTAATATCTTAGTTCAACTAACTTGATGAGTTCATTAGGAAAAAAAAAAAGAAGAAGAAGAAGAAGAAGAAGAAGAAGAAGAAGAAAAAGAGGAGAGTAGCTCTAGAGTGGATTAACTCCATCTATAGAGTGGAGTTCATAATCGATGTATATCCCTTTGGAGCCCTTATTCAACCGATTAGGAATAAGTGTATCTTCTAAATAGTTCTATTAATATGCTATGAGCTATAAACAAGAGAATCATTATGTTGAATAAAGCTTCCCTAATCCGTTGCATTTATCTTTGTCATGAGAAATATGATTATGGAAAAAAGATTACAAAGATAAAACTATTCTCAACACAAATACTAATAAATAGGGGAAACAACCCTCTATGACTATTTAGGAAAAATAATTACCCGAAATAGCCCATGTTTGTAAAATTACCCGAAATAGCCAATTTGTACCCCTCACTACAATCGAAAAAATGTTGTATATTATTGTATACAATTGAATTTTCTTGTATATAAACACCTCTTATACATTATTATACACTCTATACATTATTATACACTTGTATACACAATACATTGTCTACTTCAGATGTATAAAATTGTATATTGCTGTATAATGTTGCATGTTGTGAAATAGTAGCTATGTGGGGTGTAATTTAAAACTATGTCTACGCAAATATAATTTTATATGCTAGATTGTACATTATTGAAATTCCTCTAAATATGCAAAGGTATTGTACAATGGGGACGCATATGATACAGTACCTAAGGGGTTGGGGTATGAGACCTCACTATGAATCTCATCATAAAGTCTCTTGTAGGAGCATTTAAATTCGGTACTCCGTCTCTACATCTCCTCTTTAAAACCCGCCAATCAACATTATATTGGCCTTCTTCATATTCTAAATATTGCGTGCACTCCCAAACACAATCTTCTTCTATTGATTAAGGGTATGTTTTTCAATTTACTAATGTCATAGACAAAATAAAGAAAAACAAGCAAATCTGCTCCAACACCATCATCCGGTTATAAGCCACTGTTTATTTATATTTCCTGTGAAGACAACCAATTATCCAATAACGTTAAGAAGTTCCGTAAGCACGATTGTAAAATAATTTATATAAATTTGAAATATTGTATCAATTATGGAAAGTGCACTCGTGTGTCTAAAACTTCAATTGATTAATTAATTGAACAATGACGTAGATATTTTACCTAACTTATGAAGCATTAAGCATCCAAAAAATCCTCCCAAATATTAAAAACTCGCATTGATAATCACTTTTTATCAAAACTAAGATATTTTCAATCAAGCATGAAGACTATCTCGACGTTGGTTCTTAAAGTGCATCTCAATTTTTTTATTTTTTATTTTTATTTACTCGCGCTCAAATATCATATATTATTGCGCTCGCCTATTGAATTCTTTTGCCTTTCGTAATATTAAACATAAGTTGGAATCTTTGACATAACAATTTTTCTCTTTCATCTGATACGCGAGAATGCAACAATTTTTCAAACACTCATCATAATAAATGATGTCATTACGATTAGAATGTAATGCGACCTACAATTTCAAATGTAAAGAATGAGATTTCGTAAATATAGAAAGAAATAAATCAAGAAGAAAAGTGGCACTACAATAAACAAACAAATAAATAAATAAAGGAGAATAAAAAAATCTTGCTTACCCTTTTTTCCCCCCCTTTTCTTAATAGACAGAATTGGTTTAAATTGAGTTTTTCGGAGATGAGGTTGAAGGTTATAAATAGAGAGAGCAATAAATACAACAATAGATATATAACGTGTGTACTTCAAAAAAATAAAAAAGTTCACATGTTCAGATGAATTTGTTCTTTCTTTACACATTCGTTACAAATGAGACATTAATGAAGTCTCATTATTAAGATGAAAAACAAATTTATTTTGACAAGTCAGTATTAAGCTTCTTTTTTTAAAATTTTTAATTTGAACGACGGTTATATGCTGAGTGTATAAATTGATAATAAGGTAAATCAGTTTAAGCATGTAAATTGGGTAAATGAAAGCATCTATTTCCGTTTTTATGTCAAGAACCGAAAATATTTTTAAAATCTCAACAAACTTCACTAATTATGTAAAGTACTGTTAGACCCCTTAACCAAACCCAAAGAGCTTGTGCACATTTGCTCAACAATGATAATAATGCATAGCAAGTGTGTGACGAATAGCCTATATTAAGGAGATGTAGCATCTGCAATGGCTGTCTTGTCACGAATATTTTGAGTTGAATATTAGAACAAATGAATTCATATTTGTCACTTATGTGGGTAGTGCACTTTTGGATCTTTATGTAAAGCTAAGCAGCATTGAAGAAGGTCACCTTGTTTTTTAGGATACCCATGAACCAAATATGGTTTATTACACAACTTTACTATAGAAATGTTTAGTATAATCCCGGAGAGAAAAGTTATTTCTTGGAATGCTATGATGAGTCCGGCGCCAAAATGGCACGTTTTTGGAGCTTGAAGACAAAAATGGTATGTCTTCTTTTTTTTTTTTTATACCAAAATGGGTTTTTCGTTGGTTATCCAACGAAATGTTAACCCCATTTAACGTTTCCGTCGAATGTAGTAAAAAAAAAAATGTATTTCGTTACATACCTGGCGAAATACAATTTTTTTTTTAATTTTTTTTTTTTTTTTTGTATTTCGCTAGGTTACTAGCGAAATGTAATTCATCTTTTTTCCTTTTTTTTTTTTTTTTTTTTTTTTGTATTTCGCTAGGTTACTGGCGAAATGTAATTCATTTTTTTTTAAAAAAAAAAATCCACTTTTTCGTGTTTTTTTTTTTAAGTTTCCTAAACTAAAATTATGAAAATATAAATTTTTTAGGACACAAAAAAATCAATTTTCCTGATTTATTGTTTCAGATATTTTAATTAATTAAAAAAAAAATCCAATTTTTCATTTCTTTTCAAAAAGCGGATTTAAAAAATGAGATTCATTTTTCCTGATTCTAAAAAAACCATTTTCCAGATTTTTTTTAAAACCAAAAAAATAATTTGCCAGTAATAAAATGCCATAATTTACATTTTAAGAAAAAATTTAGTGTTGATCGTTAGTCAAAGGGCATAAATGAGCCAAAAAGTTGAATTGAGGGGTATTTGTAGCAAAATAGATGAATGAAGGGTATTTTTAGACCTTTTCTAATAGTTCGTGAGCATTTTTGCCATTTGTTAAATTTTTAACAAACTATTTGGGGTTGACTAAAAAGCGCACCACTTATGCAAACATAATGCTCCATGTAAAAGAACGTATGTAGTTTTAGGTCCAAAACCTAAAGGTAATATACTATTTTGATCCTTTTCAGTCGTGAATTAGGATATTCGATCAATATTAAAACCTCTTTTTTCCCATCCAATTTGAATTTTTTCCTAAATTGTTGCACAATTTTCATTCATCTTTAGTAAAAATCTAGTGATAAAAAATATACCTCAAGATGGTAATCCCGTGTAATCTTGATGTTTTGAATGTCAATTTCAAGGCTCGAAATTCAATTTATGAAAACAAGTTAGATGGCATTAGTGAACTTTATAAATAATAAAAAAAATGTCCACATTGTCACTTTCACAAACTTGGCTTGGCGGTTTAGCCGTTCTTTTTTATCCCAACCACCGTGGATCAAACCTATGCGAGTGCATGATTTAGTAAATATTAAGTATATTTTTTGTGTATAATAAATCTTATTTTTAAAAGATCGCAACATATTCGAAAGAAAGTTACGCATTAAAAAATAACAAACTTAAGGAACTTAGTATTTTTTTCCATAAAAAGATCGCAACATCTGATTTTAATAAATCTTTTCTTTGCAGCGCTTAGTGTTTTTTCTATACTTTGACCAACGATTAGTCGTGTGTCAAGACTCTGGAACGTCAATATTTTATATAGAACTCGATATTTTTTGCGTACAATAATGTAGGCTCAATACATCAAGGATACGTAAACGTTCGGATCGTCGTTTTAGGGGTTGAAAAGGTACCGGTGCAGTTTTGTTTTTGCTTTAATCCATACAGGGATTTGAGCAATCTACACACCTTTTGAGGTGATGACTCCCCCGGACTGCCAAATCCTTGGGGCAGAGTCATATAGACTTTCCCAGTGAGGTCACCATTGGGGAATGCATTGTGTACATCCATTTGAAAAATGGGCCAAGATTGCAAGGCAGCTAAAGCAATGACTGTCCTAACAGTCACTATTTTGGCAACAGGAGAAAAGGTTTCATGAAAGTCTAGACCCTTTTGTTGGTTATACCCCTTGGCAACGCGCCTTGCTTTGTACCTTTCAACTGAGCCCTCAGCATTATACTTGTCACGACCCAAATCATGGATCATGCGGGCACCCACACTAACCCTCCCTGGTGGGCGAACCCTTCAGATAACTACCTTAATTTGTCTGGCATGCTAATAAATACTTTTATTATAAGAAATTCCAAAATCTCGTCTAGACTCATACAAAGAGCTTTCTAAGAAGTTTACAATTTGAATAGATAACGGACTCAATCGGATACTACTTGTTTAAGGATAGAGAACAATTCTTAATCTAAGGAGAGACTTCTGAAGTTGCAATAGCTCACCCAAAACGTCTTTGACGAATGCCTCGAAACGGTCAGACTCGAACATCACCGAAAATAACTCTACACTCGAGGAATGAGTGTAGCAAGAGTAGTATGAGCACAACCTAGGCTCGTAGGTATCATAGGCCGACAATGGTTAGTTCCACGCATATAAACAAGCAGCAACCAACAAGTAAACGGATAAGTAATCAAACACACACACATCTAGCACATACGAGAAAGTCTTACATTAACGATAGTCACGGGGATCTCAATATCTCGGATTATAAACTAGGGAGAATTCTATAAACTTCGATTCCATCAACCTTTAAAATAAATACTCACAAACAACAACTCGGTAATTCACAAATCAAGAATCAATGCGTAGAAATGTGCTATGCAATGACATGAATGACCATTCAATGGAGTGCTATCAATGCAATGCAATGTGCTATGTAAATGTTATGCAATGCGGTAGTCACCTCTCACACTCACTCTGTACACACATGCTATGGCAATACCTCATAGTCATGACCCATGGGGGACCCGCCGGTCCATGTACCACTCCGCTCCGGAATAAACCTCGGATCACGAAAGCACACTCTCACGATCCCGACAAAGACCTCCTCGGAAGCGTCGGACACTCCATCGTTCACCAAGAAGCCTCGGGCAAAAACACTCGCAATCGGCGAAACCTCGGAGTCTCTCTCGTCACTCGATCCTCGTGGTAAACCCCAGTCTCTCTGTCGCTCTCGTTCGGCAAGAAACCTCGGGCTCTCGAATCACTCTCTCACCATTATAACAACATAAGAGTAATATGAAAGCATGTCATGCATGATATCGACCAATTATATCACCAATATGCAATAAACAAGTACAAGTCATATTATTGCTTACGGCTCCAATCATCAATATTACCTTCCTTTCGCTAAGGTGAAAGCTAGTATGTGATAAAGATAAAATTGAAAAAAATAAAAATTT